>NC_043701.1:159529397-159542770 GCF_006229205.1 Suricata suricatta
GGCGGCGGCGCCTGCAGCATGGGCCCGCTGGCTGGCTCCTACAACGTGAACATGGCCTTGGCGGGCGGCCCCGGTCCGGGAGGCGGCGGCGGGGGCGGCGGCAGCGGCGGGGGGGCGCTGAGCGCTGCAGGGGTGATACGGGTGCCGGCGCATAGGCCGCTAGCTGGAGCGGTGGCCCACCCCCAGCCTCTGGCTACCGGCTTGCCCACCGTGCCCTCCGTGCCTGCGGTGCCGGGTGTCAACAACCTCACCGGCCTCACCTTCCCGTGGATGGAGAGTAACCGCAGATACACAAAGGACAGGTTCACAGGTGAGTCCGGCCCGCGCGCGCCCCGCCTGGCCGCGGCCCGGGCTCTGCGCTACCTTTCCCCTGCGCGCTGGCTCCCCGCAGCCCCCTCTACGCACCAGGTAGCCCAGCTCCCCTCGGTGCTTCCCCTGAGTTCAGCCACCCGCCACCTTTCCACCCTTGCGGAATCGCCATGCTCGAAGAGTTCTCCCAACCTGGGCCCCCTCTCCGTCCCTCCCGCAGGTCCCTTACTCAGAAAAGCTCTCCCTGATCCCCTCTCGGAGTCCCTGGGCTCAGTCTGGTGGAGGGAAGGGTGATAGCTTCGGGACTCTCTTTCGCCGGTATTTGGGGCTCAGGAATCTTGGAGAAAGGGGCCGGATGTGAACAAACTATTTCTTCTGTCCCGGCCGACGTTCTCTGGCAGAGGCGACGAGCCCTAGAATCAGACGCTAGGAAAGAACAGGTTCCCCACCTCTCGTCCCCTACACACACACACACACACACACACACACATGCACGCACACACACACTCAAACACACCACACACCCCACTTCACTTCGTGCTCCGAGCTGCAGTGTCCGTTGCGCTTGCCGGGCCCGGCAGAGGCCCCGAGCCTGAGTAAAGCAGCAGAGCTGGCGGGCCTTCTTTCCCGGCCTGCGGGCTTCGTCCAGGTTGGTGGTAGCGTGAGGCTGAGCCTCCCGGTTCATTTTCGTTCGGTCCCGGCATGGCGTCCTCCCCTCTGGGCCCAGCCCCGTTCCCTCCAGTGTGAATAATGCACCGGCCTGGCCGGCGATCGATCGGCGGCAGCCCAAGGACAACTCCTGGGACGATTACGCACTCCGCGGCGGCCCACTGCCGCCCTCTCCGCTGCCTGCGCCGCGCCTTCCTCCGCTCGCTCCGGGTCCCTCCGCTCTCGCTTCCGCTCCCGGCTCTCAGCTCTAGTTCACGCGCGAGCCCCTTTCTTCGGCCTCACTTCCCCCTACTCCTTAGCATTTCTAGGATCCGAGGCTAGGATCCTCGATCCTCTCGCTGAGCCCGGCTCCCAAACCCGCGGAGAAGTAGCCACGAGTTGAGCCTGGGCTCCCGGGCTGGGCCTCAGAGGCGGCTGGACGTGCGCGCCGCTGCCAATGACGGGGCGGAACTCCCATGTGGCCCGGGCTCCAGGGCCCAACGGTGGAAAGGAGATGGGGGGAGGGCGTCAGCAGAGGCAATACAGCCTTTCTGCCCTGGGCCTCCAGTAAGGACCCTGTACTCAAGGGACCACAGTGCCCCAACCTAAGTTCTTTCAGCCTGGGGAGGCAGAGCCTGCTGCCCATTCCACTCCCCCTGCCACCCAGGCCAGGCCAGTCTTGCAGGGCTCTGATGGGACCCTCAGCCTGGAATTCGCTGGTCTCGGGTCGCTGGTAAAAGGTATTTCACACAGGGCCTACCTAGGGGAGCCACTGCCCATCCTAATCTTGCTTCAGGCCTGAAGAAGGTTCTGAGGGAGTGAATGGCTGTCACCTTGTGTTGCCTTGTGTTGCTGTGTCCTATATGTGTCTGTGCGTGAGTCTGTCTGTGTGTCAGGCTGGATGTGTAGATAGATCATTTGCCTCTGTGGTATGTGATGTGTCCGTGTGTGTTGCTGTGTGATGGCGGCTCAGGTCAGGACCCAGGGTCCCCGCCTTGATCAAGCATGGCCTCTTACAGCTGGGCAGCTTCTCTGAGGCTGGAGGCCTGGAGTAGTGGGGGGCTGTGACATTTAGCTCTCCTCAGACGTGCCCCTCAAGGAGACAGGGGAGGCGACTGCGTTGTTTCTGGCTTGGGCACGAGGGAGCCCGGGGCTAAGGAGGCCTCCGTGGCGGCGGCGGCGGCGTCGGCCTGGCGGGCGGGAGGGGGCCGGTTCCCGCCGCGGGCTCGGAGCTGAGGGCTGACGGGAGGATCGCGGCCCTGCTCCTGGGGTCTGGCCTCTGCGCTCGCTGATCGCGGGGAGTCGGGCCTGGGACGCCTCCTGACGCTCTGCCGCTTGCCTCTGCCGTCTGTCTGTCTCCCGCTCCAGTGGCCCTCTCACCCTTCACTGTAACACGCCGTATAGGTCACCCCTATCAGAACCGGACGCCCCCCAAGAAGAAGAAGCCGCGCACGTCCTTCACGCGCCTGCAGATCTGCGAGCTGGAGAAGCGCTTCCACCGGCAGAAGTACCTGGCCTCGGCCGAGCGCGCCGCCCTGGCCAAGGCGCTCAAAATGACCGACGCGCAGGTCAAAACCTGGTTCCAGAACCGGCGGACGAAGTGGAGGTGAGCGCGCGGGCGGGCAGCTCTCAGCCCGGGGGTCTCTCCTGGGGCGCTCACGCCCCTTCCGCTCGCCGGCTTCTGCTCGGTTCCCTGCTAGGCTCGCCGGAAACCGGGAGCAACAGAGGCCGGTGGCCGCGGCGGGGCTGGGGAGCCCCGGCTCTGTTTTACCCGAGGCTTCTTAGCTTTCCGGCCGATACACTCAATGCCGGCTGGTCGCCGCTGCTGCTTGGGGGAACCCGCAGGACTAGCGCGCAGCCCTTGCAGTCAGGCCTTTGGGAATCGGTGAATCCTGGGGGACTTTTTGTTTGCGCAAAGTAGCGCTTCCAGAGTTGCCTCCTCCGTCCCGGGGACTGGAGATCGGATGGCCTACGCTTTGTTTCTGCGCCCCAGCCGGGGCTCCTGGTGGAGCTGCGGGCCCCAGAACGGGAGCCTGGGCCCCGCCGACTCCCTCCTCCCCGGACACTCCGCCAGGCCCTCTCAAAGCCACTCTCCCACCCTGGAAGAGGAAAATCAATCCGCGCCGGCTGCAGCGGGTTTTGGAGAGTCCCACTGAAAGGGGGATCAATTAGGAGCAGATGGGTGTGTGTGTTTGTGTGTGTGTGTGTGTGTGTGTGTGACACACACATTTACCCTTCTCCCGTCACACACCCACAACTACACTAAAATCCCCCACTCCCGCCATGCATACATATCTCCCTCCCTCTCTCTCTGTCTCTTTCTGTGTGTCTCTGTGTCTCTGTCTCTCTCAATGTCCCACACTCCTAGGCAGCCTTATTCACCGCAAGCACCGGAGCTTTCTCCAGCTGTACCCACTTGCACCCCTCCCGCACATCTGGCCCGCATACTTGGTTCCACAAGTTTGGTTCCAGAAGTTTCTTGCTAGCTCAGACCTCACTGGGGAGAGCTCAAGAGAGTCTGGGCAAGTCCCCTGCGCGGGCACCAGCTGGCAGAGTGGGCCTAGCGCTGGAGGAAGGAATTGGAGTTTCCTCTTTTCCTGCATGAATGCGAGGAATCTGTCCCCGGCCACAAAGGAAGCCACTGCCTCCGCGATGCTGCCCCCCCCCATTCCTATCGCTGGGAAGAAATGGGGGATACGGCTTCAAACCTTGGAAGCTGGTGAAAGAGGTTACTAGGGCTGGCAGAGTAGGGGTGTGGGCGCTAGTGTTCCCAAGGCCCCACCAGGGCTACAGCCTAGGCGAAGGGAGGGAGCAAGGTAGGCCCCTGGAAGACACGGGGGGCTCTGGGAATGAAGGAGAGTGGCAGGCAAAGAGAGGGGAAGGGGTAAACACCCTACCCCAGGGAGAAAAGGAAAAACCAGGCAGCTAGAAGAAGTCTTGTGGTAATAAAAGAAAGCGACGGATGACTAAACCTTCATTTTCGTTTCAAACAAATCCTCTTCAATCTGACAGAACGAAGGGGGTGGGGTGAGAGAAAACATGAGATAACGACACAAAGCCGAAAAGGAAGAGAAGGGGGCAGGCAGTTTGAAATGCTGGAAAGAAGGGGAAAGTGAGAGACAGAAAGAGCGCGGAGCTAAAGGCAGGAAGGGGCGGCGGGCAGGAGGCCGGCATCCACCGCTGGGAGAGGCCCTCGCCGGCTCGCGAGGCTTCATCGATCGCCTACAAATTGCTTCTGGAGGCCCCTGGGACTCCCATTAGGTCTGTCCACCTTAGAGACAGACGTTTGATCTCACTTGACGGGGTGGAGGGGAGGCATTAAATGGAATAAGTGAGTCATCGCCTCCCTGGACCGCCTCGGAGGAAAGCAGGGTCCGGCGGGAGTCCCGGCAGGGCACAGGGCTCGGCCCAGGAGGTAGGAAGCCTGCGAGAGGTTCGCAGAGAAAAGGAGGAGTAGGAGGTCTGGCAAGGCAGCTCGGACGTAATCCACTGGCTCTCGCCTCGGCCCTGGACTGGCGGGGAGGGTGAAGTGCCTCAGGCTTGGCATCGCAGAGCTGAGGAAAGGGGGGATGCCATCCTACCCCTGGCTAGTGGGAGACGGGGAGCCCCAGATGCTTGGGCCTGGTGGATTTCCCCCACGGCTCCCCTGGGATACCAGCCTGCGCTCCATTTACGTGTGGGGTTTCCAGTCTGTGTCTGAGTCAGGACCCTCAAGATTAGGGTGTGTGTTAAAGGGGCGCGAGCTGGAGTTGGGGCCTGTGAAGGGAACAGTGCACGTCCACGCTGTTTCCCGGGAGCGCACCCGAAGTGTCGGTAATGGCTTGTCCCCGGTGCAGGCGGCAGACCGCGGAGGAGCGTGAGGCTGAGAGGCAGCAGGCGAACCGCATTCTCCTGCAGCTGCAACAAGAGGCCTTCCAGAAGAGTCTGGCGCAGCCATTGCCCGCCGACCCGCTATGCGTGCACAACTCTTCACTCTTCGCCCTGCAGAACCTGCAGCCGTGGTCTGACGACTCCACCAAGATAACCAGCGTCACGTCTGTGGCGTCCGCCTGCGAGTGAGCCTGCCAGCTCTGCCGGGGAGAGCCCGGGTCCAGCCGCGGGGCTGGGAAGGCTGAGAGCCCGGACTCCCTCCCACCCGTCCTGCTTCAGACCGCGGGCAGGAGGGGAACGCGGTGCCCCTTGTCACTGCCGGTGGAGTTCCTGCCAACGCTGTTTTCTCTTTGGTGGGAAAACAAAAACAAAAACAAAAAGAGCTCCAGAGACAGGGACACGCGACCTCCTTCCAGACGCCTAAGTGATCCCAGCGCCCGCTGGAACTGTTCAAAGTCCTCTCCGTTTACGTCTATTTTCTTCTATTCTGATTTTTAACGTGGGACTGAGAGAGGCAGAGGACATCGGGGAATAAGAGTTTTGGGGGGCCTCAGAGGACAGCAGGAGCTGTCATTTGAACTTGCTTTGGGGAGAGGCCCTCTGTATTCCACTCCCCATCAAACCTGGACGTCCACAGGCCCACGCAGAGGTGACTTCACAGCCCCTCCTGGTGTCACCCAGAGGCAAATGTAGAGGACCTATGTCAGAGTGTCAGGCACACATAGGGCCATCGCCTTCACACCCTTGACGCTCACTATCAGGCATAAGCTAGGGGTGACCCAGCTTCATTGTGAACAGCATGGCACTTCTCACAAACACAAGGCTACGGCCACACTGTGACACACTGTCCCACACACAACGGCGTCACGTCCCGCCAGGCCCCCGTCACACATCCTAGCCACACCCAGGTACACAAAGGCAGTTTTTCCGCACAAACTCAGCCTACTCTCCAGATCCTGTTCCTAGGGGGAGCTTAAGTTATGCACTTATAAGGTGTTTTCTGTGTAACCATTTTATAAAGTGCTTGTGTAATTTATGTGAAAAAAAAAATAAAATCCTCCAGATCCGGAGTCAGGGCTGCCTGCTCCTTGCTGAACCCAGCACCTTGGGTTTGGTGTGAAATGGTGCCACAGGAGCTGCTGTGGTGTCTGGGCATAAGGGACATCTGGGGGCCAGGACCAGCAGGCTCTGGAGAGAGGGACGGAGGGGGACAAACAGAGAGAAACAGACCTGAGGAAAAGAAGGAGTGCCAGGCTCCCCTGGGGCAGCTGAGGAGAAGATATACTGTTTTTCAGTGTGAGAGTTGTGGGTGTGCATTGTGTGTTTGTGATGGTGTGGGCCTTCAGGGTGTTACTGATAATGAATGTAATAGTGTTTAAGTGGGTCATTGTGTTTGCAATTACTGTAAGTGCTTGTATCTGCTTAAGTTGCAAATCGAAACTATCATTGCACATTTGAACTTGCAGTGGTACGTGTGACCAAGTGTGAATGTGATTGTGTCTTTTTGGGTCATTGCAATCACACACCCATATTTGTGACTGTATATGGATCCTGGGTTAGTGTGTATGAAAGTACATATTGGTTTCTCCTCGTGAATTTCTTTTTGTGTTAAATGTGTGAATGTTTGTAATTGAATTATCTGTACGAATATACTTGCGTGTGATGTGTAATCATGTGTGACACGTAGCATATATGAGATGTGTATTTTACTATATATACTTGTGTGTGACAGTATGTAGAGCGGGGATGAATTAGGGGAGAGTGTGGATCATTGTAGGTGACTGTTCCTGTCGGTGAGTGTGTGTGGTTGGTTGTGATTGAGTGGGTATAGTTGTGTACTGCTGGTATGTGTGTGGGGAGCGGTACTAACATCTGCTAGGAGTTTCAGGGTTCCCAGGCCCTTACTCAGCAAGCACAGTGGAGCACAGTGAGTCAGTAATTTGGTGGTTCCGGATTTCCATTTCCGGATTTCTCCTGGCCAGGTGCTGGGTGTTTCAGTTGGTGCAGGCAGGAGGCTGGCGCCAGACCCAGTGTTGTGGCCAGAACCTTTTTCCCCAAGAAGAACACTGCCAGTCAGGGCCCTGCCTGGTCACCCAAAAGGGCCTGGTGCTCTAAGTAGGACTTCACAGCTCCCAGGACTAGTCTGGCCTAGTGGAGATCTGAATAAGTGACTCCCGAGGGACCTTCAGGGAGGCCCCACACCCACTTCAGCCAGGACAGTAGCCAGAGTACACAACACTCCCTGTAACATCCAGTCCCTCGCCTATTAGGCCCAATCTCAGGTGCACAAAACTGGCTTGTTTTTCTGACAGAAGCTAGGTGGTGGAGGGTCTGAGGACATGCGGTCCTGGGGGAATTAAGTGCGGAGCTAGGCTCTTTCTTTGGGATGTGAGTGTGAGAGAACTTTGTGGCTAGTTGCGCCAAGTGGTGTGGGTCTTATTCATGTATATAGAGCTGAGTACCTAGAGGGGCTGGGGAATCACAGAACCATCAGACACTGTCCTTCACCCCTGCCCAGGCACCACCCCGGACCTGCCATGCCACAGGGGGACAAAGCACAGAGGCCTCCCACCCTAGGAGGCCCAAAGAGAAATTTGACTGGGTGGACAGTGCTCATCCACCCCTCATCTGTGGCCGCCTTGGAGCCTGATCTCCTCAGAAGATTCTGGGTCCAAAGGACTAAGGCTGGCCTTCCCGCCCCCGCCCCCAGGCCCTTTTGGGTGACCAGGCAGGACCCTGACAGGCATGTTCTTCTTGGGGAAAAAGGTTCTGGCCACAACACTGTGTCTGGCGCCAGCCTCCTGCCTGCACCAACTGAAACACCCAGCACCTGGCCAGGAGAAATCTGGAAATGGAAATCCGGAACCACCAAATTCGTTTCCTTCTGCCTGGGCAGGTCTGGCTGATCCCTCCTCTCCTACTCGGACAGGAGCCGCCAGGCCCCTACCTTCTCGGTTTGGCACGATATCTTCTCCATTTGCGTCCTTAAGACGCACCTCCAGTGCCCCTTCCCTCCCCTGCTGTCAGATTCCAGAGTCTGAACCACAGTGGAGACTGTGGCCTTCCTCCCATCTCCCAACCCCGGGGACCCCCTCGAGAGAGGCTGCTGGCCCTGGAGGCTACCGGATGTTTTCTGGCCACAGACTGTCCAGCTGAGGCAGGAGTGAGGAGCCGCTGCCTGTCACAAACGCAACCCCTGAACAGACTCCAAAATCCAGGTTCTTCCCCCAACCCCTCGCCCCCTTTTACAAAACAAACTCAGTGCAAAATTAGGCATTATGCACCCCTCCCCGAAATACCTCCTCCCTCCCTGATCTTCGCAAACAGCTAGGGTTCACACTCATAACCACGCGCATTTGCCTCCTCCGCCCCACTGCTCTCGGGCCCCGTCCCGCTTGTCGGGGACTCGCGGGGAGGCGGCCGTCCCACACGCGGGGCTCCCGGCCCCGGAGGCCCCGGCCCTGCGCGCCAGCTCCCGGGGTGCGCGTCGGCTCTCAGCGCTCGAGGGCTGCTGGAAGCCGGGGTCGCCCGCTCTCCAGGGGCCCCTCCCAGGCGCCTAGGCCGTCCGGAGAGGCGCCCCCGGGGAGCCAGACTCCCCCGGGCGCCGGGGCCCAGGGGCCGCGCAAGACTGCCCCGTTTTCGCCGGGAATTCGTTGGGACCGAATCTCCGGCGAATCCCGCGTCCGCCGAGGGCCGCGGCGGCGGGGAAAGGCCAGGGTGGCCAGGGCGGCGCGGGGCCTCCGGTGGCAGCTGAACCCGCACACCCTGTCCCGAGGGGTGGGGGGCGGAGGCTGGTGGAGAGGGGGCTGCGCGGGTCACAGTCTGGGCCAAAGACCCGCAGCAGAAAAGCTCACGACTCCCAGCCTGTCCCCACGCCAGCCGGAAATGATCGTCTCTGTTCAAAAAATAGAAATGGAACTCAGTGTCCGAACAACTGTGAAGAGAGGCACGGAAAGAGAAGAGGAATGAACGAACCTGCCTGAGCGGAAAGATCGGCTTCCTTCCTTGGCTTGAGTGAGCTGACTGCCTTCCCTGACCAAATTCCGCGGGCGAGTGAGCCCTGAGCGCCGGCTCAGACCAGGCGCAGCCCAGCGGGGTGGCTGAGTGGGTGGTGGCCCGTGGGGCCCAGAAACGCAGGCAGGGCTGGGGTCCTAGAGGCCCGTGTTGTGCCGCCGGTGGTACACAGAGAATCTGGCTCAACCTGTTAACTATAATAGCGGCTTTGTGCCGATCTGTGCTTGGGGGCTGTGTGGGCACGGCCTGAGCACTGCCTTGTGACGCCCCTGCTGTGGTGGCAGGTGTGGGGTTTGCCCTGGGCCCAGGACTCACATGGGCATCCTGTTTATGGTGTGCTGGCAGGTGGGCAAGGTGTTTCTAGGTGTGTGAAACTGCTGTGCAGAGCTGGAGCAGTTGGGAATCAGAGGCGACGCTCGAGAGGTGTGGAGCTGGGGCCCTGGGGCTGTCTTGAGGGCCCCTCGGGCCAGATGCGGGAGGAAACTCATTCTCTCAAGCTCTCCCGGAAAACCCATCTTCACACACTACTTACTCCCACGCAGCCCTTGGAGTCTGGCTCCCTAATCAGCTCAGAGTTTGGAGCTCCACAGCCAGGCTGCTGCCCTGGCAACTAAATTGAGTCACTTCTGCTTTTCCCGCATGGCTCGAATTCTTTGCCCAATGCCAGCCCAGGGAGGCCCCTGGCACCACTCCCCTGCACCCACGCCTGGCCTCCTTATCCTGGGGAGCCCGATGAAACAAGCTGGGCGAGGGCTAGAGCCGGTTCAGATTTTCCAAGGAAATCAGAGCAGAATCTTTAGATGGTGTGTTCCATAGAGATAGAGAAGGTGGTGGGTGAGCGGAGGCAGCGGTGGGGTGCTCGTGTTGGGCGGTGGGGTGCCTACAAACTCACATCTCCTCGGTCACAGCCTCTGTCGCTGTGGATAACCTCACATACCTCCTCCCAATGTGCGACCACCGCGGGGGGGCGGTGCGATGTTGCACCACGGGAGGGAGCTACAGGTGTGTGGGAGTGCTGGGCACGCACACGACACGTACACTCTCTAGTGCTGGCATTCTTAGTTCCCTCAAACTCACGCCCGTCCAGGCCCCAAGAAGCTCCGACCCGCGGTTACCACCCCCCTCCCCACCTCGCCAAGGGCACTCCCCTTCCCCACCCCTCCTCCCGCTGCCCGGAGTGGGGAGGACCTAAATATCCGCCACTTGGGGGTGGGGATTTCCTAGGCCCGCGCTTCCGCCGCCCGCCCTGGGACTCCTGCCGGTGACGGCACCCCAAGCGCTTAGGCTGGGCTTGGGGGCGGCGGGCCGCCCGGGATTCCAGCCGAGGACCCTAGCCAGGACCCTAGCCAGGCTCAGAAGGTCCAGCGGTCGCCGCTGCCTCCCTGAAGCCTATGGAAATCCAGCCTCCTTTTGTGTGCAAGAAGGTTGTTGAGGGCTGGGGGACGTAGGGGGCGCAAGGCCCCCACTGCTGCGTGTCACCCTATGGAGGGCTTTGGCGGGAGCTGCTCCTTCCCCTTCAGGTTTTCAGCCCTTTAGTCACAAAGCCCACATATCTTCGGTTCCTGCGGGAGGAGTCGCAAGACCCAAAAGCTGGAGGCGGCGGCGACTCAGCAGCCGCCCAGAAGTGAGAGCGGGACCGAGGCTCCAACACAGAAACGCAGGACAAGTGAGTTCCGGACGCCCTCTAGGGGCCGCGCGAGGAGAGGCGCTTTGAGCCAGGGCCCTGGAAGCCAGCCCACCATCTGAGAGACCCTTGGGAGTGCTGGGGCGGTTGCCCCCGCCCTTATAATAGTGTAACGATAATAATATTAATAACCAACAATGTGGAGTGATTGCTCTGTTCAAGGCACTGAACTGGTTTTTAAAAGTACTAGTACATCGCTAACAACCACCCTATGAGGTATGTGGTATTTCATCTCACTTTACAGACAAGGATAATGGAAGTCCAGAGAGGTTAAGCAACTTGCCTGAGAGCACGAAGTTGCTAAATGAGGCCAATATCCCAAAGCAGGGTCTGACTCTAGAGCCAGGGTCTTTGGGAGGGACGGCTGAGTCCAGGAGAGAGTTGGATTTGGGGAGAAATGGAGGTGAGACCCCCATCAGCCTCCTCAAGGTATTTCTCATATTGTGGAAGGAGGGAGCCCTTGGCCCAGAGGTCTCCGGGGATGTTGCCTCCTTGGGCTCTGGAAAAATCACCTCCAATCCACTCCAGTCCGCTGGGCCTCCTCTGTCTCCGACTGTTCCCCTCACCTTTCTAGGACCCATCCCAGAGCACTGCCAGGCCTGCGAGACCTCCTCCTCCTTCTTCCCCATACTTAGCCAGCACCCACTCTCTGGGCCCTCCCAGCCTGGGCTTGCCTCCTTCCAGGAGCCCTCTGGGATTGGAAGGAAGTTCTCCGCACTTCTACCCCCCTCCCCTCTTCTGAGTCAGGGGGTGGTGGGAGGACTCAAACAGGTAGAAAATTAAAAATAGAAGCAAATGAATCACCCTTTTTTAGACAAAGGAATGGAGAACCAGGGAGGAAAATCCCTTCTCTCCTTTTACACCTGCTCTATACAAAGCCTATAATTCTGGGTTGGAGAACAGGCTGGGGTGGGTAGGAGGGTACTGCCTGAAGTTCAGAGAAGGGGTTATTTTGACCATTTAGACATCCAGACAGAATATGAAAAGAAAAGAGAGCACAACCTTCCCTTCTTTGTTGTAGGGCGGGGAGTGTAGGGGAGTGTCGCTGGGGAGGTTCCTTTATATACATTATAAGGTATATTCATTTAAGTAAGTTCCACACTCAACATTGGGGCCTGAACCCATGACCCTGAGATCAAGAGTTGCATGCTCTGCTATTGAACCAGCCAGGGGCCTTTCTTTCTTTTTCTTTTATTTCCTTTCCTTTCCTTCCTTTCTTTCTTTGTCTTTCTTTCTTTCCTACCTTCCTTCCTTCCTTTCTCTTTCTTTTATTTTTTAAGCTTTATGCCAAACATAGGAAGGTATATTTTATATATAAGTAGCTCCTGGCAGTGACTTAAGCTTGAAGATGTTGGAATCACCTGGGGATCTTGTTAAAATGCAGATTCTCATTTATTACATCTGGGGTGGGTCTGCATTGTGAGGTTAGAACAAACTTCATACGTTGCTGATGCTGCTTAGGGGACCAAAATCCTAAACTACCGCTCTTTGAGATCTAATCCTGGGTTCTCAAACTTGCCTGTCACATATGGCCTGCAGCCTTATTTTATTGCCCAAGAGCATTCTTCCACTTTATTTAAAGAAATGAAATATATAGACACAATGGATAACCCTTCTGATATGTTTTAAAATGCACTCTCCCCTCTGCCACAGGCCAAACCACTCCTTGTTATCCTATGTCCTGCTCCTTTTCTGTCACCTACCAGGGCCCCTCTGAGCCCCATTTCATCTCCATCTGCACCTGCCCCTCTTTCTAAAATCCTCATTCACACCTAGGTGGCTGCCGAAGTGGCTTTGGAGATCAGCCTAGGTTTTGAGCTCAGCTTCTCTGCTTTCTAACCCCGGGCAAGTAAATTAAATTTTAGGAGCCTACCATTTCCTTGGCCAAATTATAGGGGCACCCCTTCCCCTGATTACCTAAGGGATTAAGGAGATAACTCAAATAAAAATGCCTGGCTCTTTGTAGGTGCTCCTGGAAAGGTGCAGGGCACCCCAGGGTGGCTTGACCTGATTTTTCTACCCACCAGGCAGGGTGTAGGCGGTAGGAAGCAGATCCTACAAACTGCAGTCCCTGCCCTCCCCACCTCATTCTCAGGCCCTTGATTTGCTGGAGAAAGTAGAGTGGTGGCCCTACAGGGTGCTCAGAAGGTAGACTATTGTGTATTAGGTGCTTTATCCACCCCTCCTCTGAGCAAGGAGCAGATTAGCGAGTCCCTGCTTTCACTGGGCCCAACGGCAGCAGGTCCGTGGGGCAGGTGGGTGGGGAAAGAGCTGGTATTGACCCTGCCAGACTGGGTGGAGACTGGAGGGAGAGAACCTCAGCAAAGACCTACCCAACCCTGGAGCTCTCCCCACCTCCAGGCGCCTGGCAGAGATGGGGTCATTGCAGAGGTCTTACTGGTCCCCTCACACACCCCTCGGAAGGTGTGCACAGGCACACAGTGTCACTCTGTAGGTGTCAGGCTAAGACTGGGTGTCCACAAAGGGCAATAGCCCTGTTGTGTGTCTAGACATTTACCTTCTTGTTCCCACAGATGTCTTGGTTACACACCAGCTGTAGCCCCAGATCTCACCCTCCAGTCTAGGGAGATGCAGAGTGGCATGCACTCACCCAGCTGTTCCCAGGTGGCCAACGAGGTGTGGGGGCACAAGTTTATAGGAGGACGCCTAAGAGGCCCTCACGGGGCCTTTCACCACCACCAGTTACTTGTCATCAGGGGAAAACCAGCTCCATCGCGTTGGCACACTTGTTCAGGGGTGTGGGCCTGCAAGCACACACTCAGTCATATGCTTGTTTATTTTATTTATTTATTTATTTATTTATTTATTTATTTATTTATTTATTTTT
>NC_043701.1:159542870-159591270 GCF_006229205.1 Suricata suricatta
CATTTTGTATCCACAGGCTTTGACGTCTTTCCCTTTCTTATCTCAGGCCAGAAATTGGGCTCTTTCCGGAGCGGCATAGTTACTGAACTGGGGCAGATTCAGCAGAGGGATGGGCAGGGGGAGAGGGAGAAGACAGTTTATTAACCTCACCGAAGTCCCAAGTCAATTCTGCGTTTTTATCCATTGTCCTATGGTATAGAGTGAGGTGAGGTCCCGCCGCTGCACGCAGGGCACTGGCCCGCGCAGGCGCCCCACGGGCGAGTTACGGCGGACGCCGGTGACAGCAGCCAGCCTGGAGCCGGTGGGAGAGCTTTCTCGATTGGAGAAAATGGAGGGCGGCGGTGTGTGAGAGGTGCGAGGTTTCTCCGTCGGGGGTCGGCTGAAGCAGCAGATCATTCATTGGGAAGACTGGGACCTTTGGCTGCACAAACTGAACAGCACCCTGAGTTCGAAGGAGGCGCCCTGGGGTGGGTTCCACTGTCCCCTCCACAAGGCCGTCGGGCCTCCTCGCTTGTCCGGGCGTCATTCCCAGCCGTCCACCGGACCGCAGGGAGCGGCCACCTGCACGCAGCGGGCGTGGGGAAAGCTCGACGTCCGGCGAGCCGCGGGCCTCAAACTTGCCTGGCGGAAGGCTCCGCGGAGAAGGTTGTCAACAATTCAGAAGCACCCAGAATAGACGGCAAAGGACACTCAGGCAGGGGGTGCTGGGTTAGAATGTACCAGAAATGCGAAAAGGAGGAGAGACAGGACTCTCACGTTGAAGGCTGGTGGGCCCTCCGGGAAGAAAACGCCGCCTGCGCCCACCTGCTGGGTTCTGACCCCCCCATCCCCACCCCCACCCCCCTTCACTGCCTCCAGCCTCCGCCCAGCTCTGGCCTGGAGGCCGGCCCGGAGGGGTGCGGGTCTCCCCGCCCGGTTGCCAGGGCTGCCAGAGAATTCCGCAAGCCTGGCCGCGACCCTGAGAACGACAGACTGCGCGAGAACCCCGCCACCCCTGCCGGGCTGCGGAGGGTGCGAGGGAGGTGCCGCCCTGGGCCCTGGCCGAGAAAGGCTTGGTTTTTATTCCTGCGCTTCTGGGAGACCCGCGATCGGATCCGCCCGTGGGCTCCTCACTTCCTGGGACCGAAGACCCGGGCCCGGGGAAGGAAAGTACGCGGCTCCCTCACTTTTTCTGCCGGCTCCCCGCGACCGCCCATCCAGAAATGATGGGAAAGGGGCGCCGGGCCCTACCCTGTGCCGCCCCACGCAAGGACCCCCGGGCCGCGGATCGGCTCCGGTGGGTCTGAGGCAGAGACTCGAGAGCAGCGCTCCAGCCGCCGCGAGCCGCGCCACCGCTCCCGGGATCCGGCCCGTCCAGCAGCTGGAAGGTAAGCGCTTGGAAACTCGTGGGAGGAGCGCGGTCCGTTGGGTCAGGATTCATGCAGTGACCAGGGGGAGAAGGGGGCAGGGCTCCAGGGCGAGCACTTGGAAGGAGAAAGGCGCACTTTCCCTTGGCTTTCAGTGGCAAAGAAGCAAAACCCTGAGCTCCCTTCTCTCCAACCCCACCTGCATTCTGCTCCTTTCGGAGCCAGGCTGAGATACAAGTTCAGATGCTGTGTGGATGTGGGTGTGGGTGTGTGCGTGCGCGCTCGAGAGCGCGTGGAAGAGAAAGCACACCTGTGCCCGCGTGGGTGGGGAGCTGCCCTGTGCCTGTGCTGTGAGGTTCCAAGGCCAGGAGTCCTGGGGGAAAAGAAGAGCCAACCTCGCCCTGACTGCTCCTCTCCAGAGAGCTGGACCTTCCCTACATCTCTGCCTTCATGGCCCTTGGATGTCGGAGTAGAGGGTAGGAGTGCTGAGTGCTTTGGATCTCTGGGCCACAGGCTTAGCAACTGTCAATAACCACATCAGTTATTCTGATAAGTGGGTCTTCTTAGTGACCAGAGTCCACAAAAGGGACCTGTAGGAAGCATCAGCCCTCTCCAGTTGGTACAAGACAGAAGCTTTCCTCACCTACGTACTGTTCAGAGAATATTTTTCAACCCTAGACTGCAGAGAATACTCCCCTTCCTCGAATCCTTGATTTTGTCAATGGCCATCAGTGTGTAAGTCTGGGTTCAGCTAACTCAGGAGAAAAATTAACCTATTGCAGGGATACCAAGTAGTTTATAGGATTGGTGGGAAGGCCGAAGAATTAAGGAAAATCCAATTTAGGAAACACCACAAGATCAAATGGCAGGAAAGCCTGATTAGGGCACAGCTGCTGTCACCCCTGTCTTTAGGCCTTTGGCATGAGCATCACCATGTGTAATTTCTCAAGTCTTCTCCCATCAGTACTAACCCTGATCCCCCAAGATTCAAAGCTCATGTGGGACCATTTGATTGGGTAAATCTAAGACACATGTCCAGGCACCAGTTGTCAGAGGTGGGGAGAGAATAAAGTCTCTTAGGTTTTTCTATGAAAAGCAAAAACTCCTCTACCAAGATTTACCTCATTTGGAGAAAGCCTCCCAAATCAGGAGGAGTGTTCAGATGCTGGGTTAAAAAAAAAAAAAGAAAGAAAATGATAAATGCCACTGCAGGCCACCCCTTTGGCAATTCAACATCCACATGTGCCGTTCTTTCTAAATTTACAGTCCTTTCTCCCCTAAAATGCTCCCATCCAATATATGCTGCTGTCACTCATACAGATTGGATTCAACTTGCCCCCAGGGGAGACAGCCCAAACCCTTGTAGCTCTAGGTTCAGGATCTTTGTTCTCTTCCTCTTGTAGTTATGTTGGAATCCTGTCTCGGTATTCTGGAACCTGTGGACTAGACCAGATCATAAGGTTAATCATCATCATGCATAATAATACAATGCCAAGAGAATAAAAATGGGAAAAAAGGCATATAAGTTAAAATATATAAGCATCTGCCATGCCAAAGGTTAGGAGGTAAAAGCCACTATCTGTCTTTCCACAATATGAAATTCTATTTTGTATGTATGACGTCCCTCCTCCTTTTCCCATGCCATGTTCCTTTTGCCTTCAGCCAGCACCTGAGCTGGTCTGTGTTCTCCAACCACAGAAGAAGAGAGCCTTTGTTCCTACGGGATCTGAACCCTTGAGGGCCCTGCCTATGAAGGTTGTGGTGGCCTTCCCTTAACTGTTACCCCTGGACATAACAGCACCAGGAGGCACCCCAAGGGAGCCCCTCAGTTCCATGAATACTTCTTGTTGCCTATCGTATGGAATAAAAATGCTACTTGACCTTGATATTCAGAATTCGTCACATTAGCCGATCTCATTATCCTCCTTTAATTTGTCCATCCATTGACAAGACCAACCAGAAGTGACGAGGCAGCAATTTCTGCTTCCAATTCAGTAAAAATATTGTTGTTTCTCTTGATTGGAACCTTCTTCCCTCTGGGAATCTCTAACCTTAATCCAGCAGAAACAAGAGTCACAGGAAGTGAGAGGGCCATTGGGTACTTGTAGAAAGTGCCACCCCTCTTTCTGGACCCATATAATTGGGCTATGGGAGAAATGGCATGCTAACACTAATCACTAGCTCAAAGCATACACCTCATCCTTGAAGTATTGCACCACACCACCACAAAATTCTAAGTGGTTCTAGCAAAGAGTCTAAAAACACAATGGCTCAGGCAAGATAAAAGTTTATTTTTGTCTTACAACTAGGGAAGAAAGATAGCTTCTGCTCTGAGAACATAGCTAGAGACCCAGGAAAGGTCTCTTCTAGCCCCAACAGGTGCCTTCAAAAGTTGTGAGTCCTGGCCAGTAGGAAGGAAAGGATGCAGCCACTCCAAGGCAAGCTCTTTATGAAGATGACTTGAAAGCTGAACTATCAGTTTCACTCGTATCCTATGGTGGAGAACTGGCTACAGGGGAGGCTGGGAAATAGAAACCCTGGGTGGACAGCCATGTATGCTCAGGAGAAAGGCAGAATGAGTTTGAGGGGATGTGTAGTCTTTATTGCACCATTCCATTGATCTATAAAGTCAGCTGCTTCTGGATTACGGGATATATAAGTACGATCAGTGAATCGCACACACATTAGCTTTTTTTTTTTTAACTGCAAAATGAATTCTTGTTAAGAAGAAATGCTGTATGGGAAATCAGACAGTCATAAGGCATAGAGTAAGTCCATGGATGGTAGTATTGGCAGAAGCTTGGCGCTCAGTGAAGGCATATCCAAATTTTCCACTAGACACCTCACTGGTCTCCCTGGGATCATAGGATAGTATGGGGGACTTGGGGTGATTGCTGCTGCTGGCATTTTGCATGGATGGTGACCAGGTTAGCTTCGGTGAGATGCTGAGTTCATACGGAGCTTCCTCTCCATCTTCGGGTCATCTCTTCCAAAGCAGACCCTGGGATTCCCTGGGAAAGGAGACTGAGGTCTGGAGGGAGTTATCGTGTCCACCTGGTTATTACGAACCCTTTCTTTTTAAAATTTTTTTTCAGAAAACTTACATCTTATTTTAGAGTGAACGCAGGCAAGGGAGAGGGGGCGGAGGGAGAGAGAATCCTAAGCAGGCTCCACACTCAGCATGGAGCCCGACGTGGGCTCAGTCCCATGACCCTGAGATCATAACCTGAGCTGAAATCAAAAGTCAGATGCTCACCTGACTAGCCACCCAGGTGCCCCAAGAATCCTTTCCACAGTGGGAGGCTTTTAGTGACCAATTTTGTAAAACACAAACATTTTTACCCTCTATATCCATCCCCAAAGATTCTTTTTTGTTTCTTTTCTTCCTCTTCCTTGCCCCAAATCTTTTATCTCATTCTTTTCAAGTCCTTGTCATATGTCTAAACCATTCACTAGGGGCGCCTGGGCGGCTCTGTCAGTTAAGCCTCCGACTTTGGCTCAGGTCAGATCTCATGTTCGTGGGTTCGAGCCCCGCATCAGGCTCTGTGCTGACAGGTAGCTCAGAGCCTGAAGCCAGCTTCCAGTTCTGTGTCTCCTTCTCTCTCTGCCCCTCCCCCTCTCATGCTCTGTCTCTCTCTGTATCAAAAATAAATAAAACATTGGAAAAAAAAACCATTCACCATTCCTATATACTCACTACAAGTCCTTACATCAGCCCATCTCTGCCTACAGACAGAATGAGCCACAAAACATACCGTTCAACATCCTGCCCACCAGGAAGGGTTCTTCTGTTGTTTCTCAGAGCCACCCCTGAATGGGACTGTACAGCGGTGGGACACTTCTGGCGGGGGTTGGTGTATTGCACTATAAACTAGACTTGGAACTCTCCTTTCTCTTTCCTCTGGTGTTAGCGTGTTCCCCATGGGATCCTAGATGTGGGCTGCGGGACACCTGCCACGGTATGCGTTAGGGTAGGGCACGTTGGCTGCCTGTGGTGGTGGCATCCATAAGGAGGCTGTCCATCAGGGTCATGCAGACCCTCAGTCAGAACCTGAGTGAGGGCCTCCATAAATTTACACCTCAGGCGTGTTGCCTGCCTCATTCCAGTCCAGCTCCGGTGAGTGGCCTGCACAGGATGCTTGCTTATGCCTTCAGGACCTACCTGGACCTGATCCCACAGATTCTATTTCTACTTGATAATGGACTCTAAAGGATACAGCTCCCACATGGCTTGGAAGACCAGATGGCGACCTGCTGTGTATCTCTTGGTGTCATATATATATCTAGTGATTTATAGAAATCCAGGCTCTCTTCTAGAAGTAGACTATGTTCCTTTTTTTGTTTTTAAGTAGGCTCCATGCCCAATGTGAAGCTTGAGCTCATGACCCCAGGAAGATCAGAAGTCACATGCTCTACTGACTGAGCCAGCCAGATGCTCTGTAGCTATTTTCTTTTAAGGCAAAGTAAAACAAAACAAAACAAAACAAAAACACAAAACTCCTGTTTTTTTTGTTTTTGTGGCTCTTGGGCCTTTATTGAGCTATGAACATTGCCTCCACTGTGACATGCCATAGCTCCATATACCATACCCTGCTGTGCCGTAGAAAATATGAATTTTCTCCAAGCCTCACCCACATTATACCATCTCCTGATAATTAAATGGAGATGTCACAGGAATCGTCACTCTTCACTGTTAGTGTCTTTTATGGTGTAACTTTTTAAAATGTTTCTTCATTTTTAAGAGAGAGAGCATGAGCAGAGGAGGAGCAGAGAGAAAGGGAGACACAGAATTGAAGCAGACTCCAGGCTCTGAGCTGTCAGCACAGAGCCTGATGTGGGGCTTGAACTCACGAACCATGAAATCATGACCTAAGTCAAAGTCGGACACCCAGCTGACTGAGCCACCCAGGCCCTCCTGTTATGGTGTAGTTTTTGCAATTCCCCCAGAACTTGGCTTTTGATCTACTATTTTAGTAAGAAGAGTCTCAGGGGCTTCTGTTTTGCCTTCTCAACTACGAGATTCCCAATGTGTAAGATTGCCATGAAATGGATTTGCAATCCCACTGGGCCCATTGTAAGGCAGGTTGAGTCCAAAATTATCTCATGATCCATCCTCATAAGCCTTCACTCTGACTGATGGATCACAGGAGTATTTATGTCAGCTGAAAGCCAGTGACTAGTAACCTCTCGAAAGGGTGAATTTTTCTGTCTCTAGGGCTTAATTCCCCTGGGAATAGTTGAGGCTTCCTTGGAGGAAGGTCAAGCGGAGAATTCAACATAGTTCTGTGGTCAAGAGCACAGGTCTGGAGCTGGGCTCTCTGGTTTGAACCTCTCTGTGTCTTAGTTTCTTAAACTGTGGAATGGAAGTAGAAAACCTACTTTATTCGGTAGTTTTCTCCCTTATAGTCAGGAATGAGAGATAATTTGCATACAGTAAACTTTGCCATTTATGTGGGCAGTTCTATGAGTGTTGACAAATGCACCCATTTGTGTAACCATTGTGGAGAATCACAAATTATAGCAGTATAATGTGGTGAATGCCACTGTTGGTGAAGCCAGTAGGAGGTGGCAGCCAGGAAGGACTTCTTAGAGGAGGCGTTCTTTCAGCTGGGTGCTCAAGGGAAAGGAAGAGTTTGCACAATCAAGATATGTAACATTCCCCCGTCCCAAAATTCTCTCATACCCCTTTGTAGTCAACCTCTCCCTCACCCCCAGTTCCTGGTAACATCTGATCTGTCTTGTGTCCTATTGTTTGCTTTTGCAAGAATGGCATATAAATGGGATCATACTGTATGTAGCCTTTGAGTCTAGCTTTTCTCACTTAACATGATGCACTTAAGATTCACCCATGGTGTTGCATATATCGGTAATTCATTACTTTTCGTTGCAGCATAGTATTCCATTGTGTGGATGTACCACAGTTTATGTATCCATTCATCAGCTGAAGGACATTAGGGTTGTTCCCAGGTTTTTGCAATTATGAGTAAAGTCAATATAAATATTCATGTTTAGGGTTTTGTGGGAACATAAGTTTTCTTTTTCTTGGGTAAATACTCAGAAGAGGGGATCACTGGGTCATGCAGTAAGTATATATGTATGTATACCTTTATAGGAACTGTCATGCTCTTTTCCAAAAATGCCTGTCCCATCAGCAATGTATGAGAGTTCTAGTTATTCCATATCCTTGTCTACACTTCGTATATTCAGTTTTTAAATTTTTAACCATTTTAAAGTAATGGTATCTTATTGCAGCTTTAATTTATATTACCTTAATTTTCAGTGATGTTAATCTTTCCATGTTTCTATCTGATAAAGTGTCTCTTCGAATAATTTAAAACATTGGATTGCTTATTTCCTTTTTATTGAGTTTTGAGAGCTCTTTATATATTCCAGATACAAATCCTTAACCAGATATGTGTTTTGTGAGTATTTTTCTCCAGTCTGTGGTTTGTCTTTTAATTTTCTGAGCACTGCTCATTAAAGAACAGAGGCTTAACACTTTTTATGAAGTCTAATTTATCAATTTCTTTTACGTATAGTGCTTTTGGTGTCATATCTAAGAAATTGGCTAACTCAAAGTCATAAAGAATTTCTTCTATTTTTTTCTAAATGTTTATAGTTTTAAATTCTACATTTAGATCTATCATCCATTTTGAATTAATTTTTATATCTATTGCAAGGTATTGATCAACTTAAAAAAACTTTTTAATGTTTATTTATTTTTGACACAGAGAGAGACAGAGCATGAGTGGGGGAGGGGCAGAGAGAGAGTGAGACACAGAATCTGAAGCAGGCTCCAGGCTCTGAGGTGTCAGCTCATAGCCCAATGCAGGGCTCGAACTCAAGGACTATGAGATCATGACCTGAGCCAAAGTTGGACACTCAACTGACTGAGCCCCCCAGGCGCCCCAGATCAACTTTTGTAATACATGGCTTATACAGAGGTTTTGAGGATTAAATGAGTTAATACATGTAAAGCACTTGGAATAGTGCTTGGTACATAATTACATTCAATAAATGATAGCTGTAATCATTTTTTTGAGAGAGAGGGAGAGCACGTGCATGCAAGAATGGGGAGGGACGGAAGGAGAGGGAGAAAGAGAATCTTTTTTTTAATTTTTTAATGCTTTTATTTATTTTTGAGAGAGAGAGAGACAATGTGAGCAGGGGAGGGTCAGAAAGAGAGGGAGACACAGAATCGGAAGACAGGCTCCAGGCTCTGAGCTGTCAGCACAGAGCCTGACACGGGGCTTGAACCCACAAACCGTGAGATCATGACCTGAGCCAAAGTCAGACGCCTAACCAACTGAGCCACCCAGGCGCCCTGAGAAAGAGAATCTTAAACAGGCTCCACACCCAGTGCAGAGCCCAATGCGGGGCTCAGTCTCACAATAGTGAGATCATGACTTGAGCTGAAATCAAGAGTCAGATGCTTAACCAACTGGGCTACCTAGGCACTCCCTAGCTATAATTATTAAAGAACATTATTGAGCTGTTATTACAGAACTCCTTGTTACAAATGCTTAATTTCCCTTTTTACTTAAGGGGCTTTGGGTCTGTGAAATGACTCAGGTCTGGGAATCAAAAGAGATGCCTGCATTCTTTATCTCTGGGGGCTATCTATAGTCATTACTTAGTTACTTAGTTACTCTTTAAGTAACAGAAACCTAAAATAAATAGAGACTTATACAAGATAGAAGTTTATTTCTCTCTCTCCTGTGACAGCCCAGATATAGACTGTCCAGGGCTGGTAGGGTGTCTCTATTTCACAAAGCCACCCAGGGACGTAGGCTCCTTTTTGGCTTGTTTCCCCACCATCACTAGAATATTGCCCTGGTCCACATTCCAAAAATGTCTCATAACCGCTTCTGTATTCTGAGCAGCAAGATGGAAGAGAGGAAGAAGAAGGGTATGACCCCTACCTTTAAAGACATAACCTGGAAATTATACATCTTACTTTCACTCACATCCTATTTGTCGAGCTTAGTCACTGGCCATACCTAGCTGCAAGGGAGGCTGGGAAACATAGTCTTTGTTATTGGTAGCTGTGAGTTCTGCTGAAAATCAGAGATGCTATTTCTATGAGAAAGAAGGGGAAAATAGATATTGGGAAACAATCTGTTGTCTGCCTCAATAACTCAAGTCAAGCTTCCATTCACCATATTTTCCACCCTTAAAAAAATACCGATCTGGGGCCCCTGGGTGGCTCAGTCAATTGAGCATCTGTCTTTAGCTCAGGTCATGATCTCATAGTTCATGGGTTAGAGCCCCGTGTCGGGCTGTGTGCTCGGCTCAGAGCCTGGAGCCTACTTTGGATTCTGTGTTTCCCTCTCTCTCTCTGCCCCTCCCCAGCTTGTGCACTCACTCTCTCTCTCTCTCTCTCTCTCTCTCTCTCTCAAAAATAAATAAACATTTAAAAAATTGATCAAGTGACACCTTAGTGGGCTATTTTAGTTCCAGGTACTTAATTAGAAGAAGCAAAAACAATTATAATGGTCAGGGGCCTTTGTCAATAGGGTTCCTGTCAGCTCGGCTGACTAATGTGTTACATTTGCCTGTGGTACTTAAGTATTCCTGTTTAAAGCACACAGAGTTCATTTTCTTTGAAACAGAGAGCAATTCACCATCTTTCAGTAGCATCTCTAACCTGTAGAGAATATCTTCCTAAAGTGCTTTTTGGTGCCCTTTTTTTTTCCTTTTGTATCTCTGTTATTTCCTTCACCAAAGTATTTTTCAAGTTCTTTGTGAATGAAACACCTGGGACCCTTTCCAGGGATATAATGTGTGGGTGGTCAAGTTGCACAGGATAAATCTTCTTTAATGTTCCTATCTTCATAAATCTTCAGATTCCATTCTCTTTTTTATAATGTTTTATTTATTTATTTTGGGGAGAGAGAGAGCAAGCAGGGAAGGGGCACACAGAGAGAGGGAAACAGAGGATCCAAAGCAGGCTTTGAGCAGGCAGAGCAGAGTCCCATGCAGGACTCCAGCTGATGAACCATGAGATCATGACCTGAGCTGAAGTCAGACACTTGACTGAGCCACTCAGGGCCCCCAGATTCCTTTCTTTTAAAAAGTTTATTTATGGGGTACCTGGATGGCTCAGTCAGTTAAGCATCTGGCTTTGGCTCAGGTCATGATCTCACGGTTCGTGGGTTCAAGCCCCGTGTCGGGCTCTGTGCTGACCCCTAGCTCAGAGCCTGGAGCCTGCTTCAGATTCTGTGTCTCCCTCTCTCTCTGACCCTCCCCTGCTCATGCCGACTCTCTCTGTCTCTCAAAAAATAAAAATAAATAAATAAATAAATAAATAAATAAAAGTTTATTTATTCATTTTGAGAGAGAGAGAGTGGGGGAGGGATGGAGGTAGGGGGAGAGAAAGAATCCCAAGCAGGCTTAGTACTGGCAACGTAGAGCCTGATGCAGGGCTCCAACTCATGAACCATGAGATCATGACCTGAGCTGAAACCAAGAGTCAGACACTTAACCAACTGAGCCACCCCAGTGCCCCTCTTGAGATTCCTTGGAGGTTATACTGCTTGTGACATTGTAACCTTAGATCAGTATGAATTTAATGATGTATGCATACTTATCAAAGATCCTGAAGTTGGTGTTCTAGTTTGGGCAGCCGGGAATCAACTATATGCTCCTTCAAATAGAACCAACTGCCAAAATTAGCATGCTGAGATTTGACATATCTAAAGAAAATATTGGGTAGGAGGGGAAGAACACAAGGACCAATGGTGTCATCTTGCAAGGTGACTCCAGAAGAAGTAATCATGAGTCAAGGGAAGGGCGCTGGCAGACTGTGGGGAGGAACCGCTTCAGCTAGTAAGGGACGCTCAGTGCTAGTTGGGGGTTTCCTCTGAACATCTCTTCTAGAGCTCTATTCTGGTTCCTAGGATTCTCTTTTCATAATCAAATGCCTCATCTTTATAAGACTACAATTCATCTAACATTATAGTTTAAGAACCATTGGGATCAAATTCTGAGATTGGCTTTCATTTATGTCAGCCCTGTTGCTACAAGAAATAAGGTATATTTTCCAGCAACAATAGAAAATCCATGGGTTGAAGTCCATACTTTAAGCTGGGAATTTGGGGCTTAGACTTGTTATCCAATTTCTATAAGCTGTCCTGTGGTTTTAGAAACAACTTCTCCCATCCCTGTGGTCCCTAATGCCTGTCCTCAGTGGACACTTCATTCTAGGTGACCATAGCAATAATTTAAGTAGAAAGTTTGTGCTGTATGGCATAGGCTACTGAATTCCTATTCCCGAATCCCAGTAGACCTCCAGCCCTAACAAAGTCACGTAACTGATCCCCATTTCCCCCATTCCTCTTATAACCTCTCACCTGTCATCATTTGTCTGGTACCAATATCTGGTTAGGGCTCTTGGCAATGGGCACAAAAATTAATTTTGGCTACCCTAAAGATAAAAGAATAAAGAGAGTTTTGGGGAAAGATTTGGGTAGCTTATAGAATCCATATAAATGCCAAAGAACCAATGTGCAAGAACCAGGAAGGCAGGAAATACAGCCAAGGTCAAACCACCAGAACACTGGCAGGGAGTCGCCACTGAGTACTGGTGTCTCTGCTGCTAAGCACTTAGCGCTGCTGGTGTTGTGTTCCCAGCGCCAGTGTCCCCGCTTTGAAGAACTTTCCACCTGTCCTTCCATCTTGGAGTCAACCTGGGTAGGCACATTCATTGGCTTAATTTGGGTTATGTGCCCACAAGCTGGCACATAGTGGGGCAGAGAGAGAAAGCTCTGGCCCCTTTGCTTCTGTAGTGGCAGATGAAATTCTGCCTTCCTCCAAGTCACACACAAAGGGAGGGCTTCTCTCAAATTGGAGTGTGTCTGGATGTGGAGTGGCCCAGCACACACACACAGCTGTTCACTGTAGTTGGGTACTTCCTGGCTTTCCTTCTCCTCCGTATGGCCAAGAACCCCTCTCCAACTCTAGCAACTTAAACTTGCATAACCCGTGCCACTGGCAAACCCCAGCTCAGAGCCGCATCACCACCTCCTGCTTTCTCTTTCACCAGGCCGCAGAGCACGGCTGGCAGACAGGTAAATTCATGAGGTCCAGCTCTTGTTGAGTCTCCCCAGGGCTTAGATATCCTTTTAAGTTAGGGGGTGCCTAGGTGGCTCAGTCGGTTAAGCATCTGACTCTTGATTTCGGCTCAGGTCAGGATCTCATGGTCATGATCTCATAGCCCTGTGCGTCCAGTGTCATCTCGAGCTTTAGATTCTCTCTCTTCCTCTGCCCCTCCCTACTCACACTCTCTCATGTGCATCCTCTCTCCAAAAAAAAAAAAGGAAAGAAAAACAAATCCTTTTAGGTTCATAAGATATCATAGTATTCACCTCTGAAGAATAAGATTCTTTTCATATATGGCTCAAACTAACAATAATTCTTTAATTGCATCCAATATTCATCCCACATTTAAACTGTTGCCCAAATCTCGTGAAGGTAATCTTTCTGTAAGGAAAATATGGTTATGTCACTTCATTCATGCAATTACTTTAACATATCAATATTGTAAAATAATGTAAATGGAAACAGTACAAAGTGGTTGGGGCAAAATGGAGGAGCGCCCCTCTTTCTCCACTCCTTTCTCTTCTCTCCTTTCCATCCAATCCATCCCCCCACAAATATCAAGTGTTGATTTCATGTGTTTTCTTTCAATAAGTTTCCAGACATTCGCATGCAAGCAGATGCATAGATAGATATATCTTTACCACTGAATACAAAGGAGTCACACCAAACACACTCTCACGTGAGTTGCTTTATTCATTTGATAACCCATCTTGGACCTCTTTCCATGCCAGTTAAAATAAAAGTCCTTCAGCGGTTCCTGTCTCCCTCCCTCACTGGAGTGCCATCTCTACCAAATAGCATGTGGTTCCCCGAGTGCACCACACTCTCTCACACCTAAGTGACCATGTGCATGTCATTTCCTCTGTCTGGAATGTCTTCTCTTCTTTCAGGGGACCCAACACTTTCTTACCCTCTCCAAAGCCTCCCCTGCCCTTGGGAAAGAATTGGGCTTTCTCCCCAGTTCCCCAAAAACCCTGGGTATTATTCTCTCAGCACACTCACCATGAGGTTGTGTGAGTGCTTATTTCTTTGTCTTCTCCCATGATACTATAAGCTCCGGAGGCCGTGCTCTGAGTTATAACCAACTCTCAGTCTCAGGGCTGAGTCAGAAGTGGTGGGTAAGAAACAGTTATTACTGAGCTCCTTCTTTCATCCACAGAGATCAAGGACATCTTAGGGTAATAGAAATACTAATTGAAATATCCTATTTCTATTTCAAAGACACTGCCCTCCCCACATCATACCATCAGTAGGATACTAGGAGGACAGACCTGGAGAGGACCAACAACTGAGATTCTCCAGGGTGGATTGACATTGAGGGGGATTCTCTGAGTGACAATAAGCCAAGTCCCCTCTGTTTGGGAGCTCTTTTGAGGCCCTTCTAATTAGGACCTACGGTATGAAGGCAAAAATTTTGGTAAGAATAGTTGGGGACATATGTAACAATGATCTCAAGCCTACCAGCTTGACCTTGGCATTTCAGGGACAGGCAGAGTGAGAATTCCTGAACAATGCTTCTACCCAGACAGCAAAGCCATGTTTGACTAAAATAAGACACTTTTTACAGTGGGTGGGATAGGGAGGGTCCTTCTTCCCTGACACAGTTAGGCTGGGCCTAGATGAAAAGGGATCATGGGGATGGACTAGCTGGGTTGAGCCCGTGGAATTTCTGGGAGGGAGGATGGAGTTCCATCCAAGCCACCTTCATGGAAGGTGTGGTAGACACTATGAATTTGCCCATCATACATTCATCCAACCATCTTCTAGTGTGCTTTCCTCTCACATGGTTGCAATCAAGGTATCATCTGGGGCTGCAATCTCATTGGAAGGCTTGACTGGGGAGGGATCTGCTTCCAAGTTCATTTACATGGTTGTTCATAGAAGTCAATTCCTTATGGGCTATGGGCTATGGGACTGAGGACTGAAGACTTTAGTTTCTCACTGGCTGTTGGCTGGTAGCTTCCCTCAGTTCCTTGCTGTGTGAGACTCTCCACAGGGCAGCAAACAACATGGCAGCTGACTTATTTGAAATAAGCAAGAGAACCTAAAAGAGCAAGCAAGATGGAATCCACAGTCTTTTCATAACTTAACCTCAGAAGTGACATCCCCTCACTTTTGCCATATTCTATTTATTAGAAGCAAATCTCTGGGCACAGCCCACACCCAAGGGAAGGTAATTCTGCAAGGGGAGAGAGATTACACAGGAAGCAGGGATCAGTGGGGGCCATCACCGAGACTGCCTACTGCTTGTAAAAGCCCCCAGTACCAGGACTAATGCCTTTATCCCCCTATGACCATGGCCATATAAGGCAAGCATCCCCACAGCCCCAGCTGCTTCTCCCAAGTGAGGATCCAAGACAGCCTCAGAAGGACTTTGGTCTCAGAAGACAGAGACCCAGAACTCAGGTGTCCCAGCTGATAGAGCAAGTAGATACATTTGGCATGGCCAATGTCACTGGTTAGCAGAAAGGCTGAGCGTGGAGGGACCAAACTGAGGCCTAGAGGCACTGGCTCTCCTGGGGCTGGTCAGATGCACAAGGCTATAACCAGGCTATAAGTCCAGCTCAGAGTCTTTCCCAAATGGGGAGGGGCTGCTTGGATGGCTCTCCTTAAGGGCCAGCCCTGCCCAACTTGGCTAGATTTGGGCCCCACTTACCTGGGTGGTGGTTTGAGCATCACTGTCTTACTCGCAAAGAGAGGGGTGTCTGGGGACCAGCAGAGGTCTGTGAACCTGGAGAATGAAGAAAGTACAGTCTTTGTAATTTCTCCCTAAGCATGATCTCAGTCCGTTTTGGTGGACCTATTTTTTTCATCTCTGATCCTTCCTTCCTTTTTGTTTTAGTTTTCCCAATTCCCATTTCTCTGACTCAATCTCTTATCTCGATTTTACACCCTAAAGCCCAGGGCACAGGACACCCCTAAAATTGAGCCTCTACTCTTCAATAGAGTGTGGCAAGATTTGGGAGGACTCCTCTCCCCTACCTTTACCATCCAAGCCAAAGGAGGGGTTCAGAAAGTATCCACATGAGCGCCAGAAGACCCACGACACAAGTAATCCTAGGTCTTCCTACACTGCCTCCACAGAGATCCACAAGAGGGCGCTCTCCATTCTGCACCTGCAGCCTCCAACCAGCCTCCCTGAACACTACTCAAAGACAGGACAAATAGGGCAGAAAACTGCCACACACAGAAAGACTTGAGAAGGGCACAGTTGCAGTATGAAGAAAAGTGTGGTCCACAGGAGCCCAGCATCCTTCCAGGAGCTTGGAGAAGGTCAGTCCTCAGACCAGTTTTCAGCCTCAGGTGTCCAGAGGCAGAATGGCCAGTACTTCCTCCATGCTCTGCTCCCCGTCTCTGCCAGGGTGCAACACTCCTTCAGGAGGGGACCAGGGACTACTCATCTTGGTGCCTTCAGGGTCTGGATGAGTGAATGACCCAAAAAACAAATGAGCAAACAATCAAAGCCTCTTGAAATGGCATGTGTACAAGCGTATTCACTGGAGTATTATTTGGGATCTCAAAGAGTAGAAACAAATTACTCATCAGCAGAAGACTGGGTGGGAGTGTAATAGTGTGCAGCCATGAGAAGCATGAGACAGCTCTAAATACATGGGCATGGAGCAAACTCAAGGGGTAGTGTTAGGTGTGGAAAAGGAGACACAGAACACAGCACAGATCAGGCTGCCCCCCGAGTGTGCTCTGTGGGGAGAGAATAGTATGTCCGAATATGCATAGGAAAGCTCAGGGAAGATGCCCAAGGAAATTATAGCTCTGGCTCTCTAGGGAGAGCAATAGAATACCTGAGCTAGAGGGTGGAAGGAAGGCTGTCCTGTCTTTGTCACTGTTTGGAACTGTTTGGGTTTTGTACAGTGTGAGTAAAGTATTTATTCAAAACAAAATGTAAGGGCACACGCTTGGAGCCACACACCCGGATCGCCCTCTTGGTTCTGCCAATTACCCGCTGTGTGATTGTGAGGACGTTGCAGTCGTCTTTGAGGATCAGTTTCTTCATCTGTAAAAAGAAACTGTTGGGAGTCTGCCTGTGCTCTGAGAATTACCAGAGGTGTTTCCGTGGCACATCTGTGGAGCCCAAGGTTTTGCTGACAGCACTGCCATTTGTAGCGCTACACACAGATGGCGAATGAGCACACAACTCTGACTGGGACAGGCTGAAGTCCTGTAGGAGATGACAGTGCAATCCTTGACCCCACTGATCTTGACCAGAGACCAGTTTAAGTGCCCTCTCAGGGTTCACCTGCTGGGAAACATTTTCTAATAGATTCTCTTGTCCCACTTCAGCAACCATGGCTAGGACCCACCTTCAGGGACTCCGTCTCAACACCAGAAGATCATGTCATAAAATCCCTCCCTTGTTTCCTCTCTCCCGGTGTCTTATCCATGAAAGAACGGTGCAGAAACAAAAGAACTTAAGATGTAGTCATCTGGGGTTTTGGAAAGAGACATGCTAAAGATTTCACGGTTCATGGTCTTTAGAGACATTCTCCCTAAAGTGGGTGCCAGCCTGGGGCACTGCATACCTGCTGGCTCTGGCGCCGCCCCAGTGTCCAGGCTATGCATACCAGGAATACTGTCATTCATCTTTTTATTTTCCTTTGACAGAAAGTAATTCGGTTTCTTTGCTCTGCCTTGGTTGTAAAGGAGAGGAAGCTGCCTGAGGAAGTTACAGCCCGTTGGTGAAGGTACACATTTAGACAAACCAATAATAGTAAAAAGCAGGCCAAGCATCAGAGAGACAGCCAGGTTTTCTAGAAGTAGCAGGCAGAGGTGCAGGGGCCAGCCGACTTCTCTGGGAGGAAGCGAGGGTAGAGGGAAGACAGGTGCTAGGGGAGAAAAGCAGTTTTGTGCCCGTTGTCGTGAAGGTGCGATAGTGGATGTACATGGCTCGCGAAGGACCCAACACACTGCCAGCGTTCCATCAGTTCCAGGAAGCACAGAAAGAAATTTCCCCAGATGCCCAGGCCTGAGTGCAGGGCTGTCATCACCCTGAAATGCCACAAGGCGGAGCTCACCACCTGTAACAGTGCGTTCTGGGTTCTGTCCTCCGATTGCCATGTGGTCGGCCTCCACCAACCCACAGGCTGGTTATTTCCACCTTACCAAGCTGTTAAAGCGCCCACAGACACCCGGACACGGCAGCCACTGCTAAGCGCAGGGCTCCTGACAGCCCTGTCCTCGTGTTTTCTCTTAAAGCCCAGGATTTGTTTCTCTGGACTCACTCTCCACCTCAGAATAGCTCTGAGTCCCCAAAATAGCCACCAGTTCTGTTCTTTTTACCCTTCCTGGTTCTTCCCACCCACACGAAGCATCCACAGAGCCCGGCCTTAGAGCAGCACAGAGGAGGGCGAGGCACTGGCTCCCGCACCTCTGGGCCACCTCAACCAGCTCTCTGCACAGACCCCAGTCCGTCTGCAGAGGGGATGAAAAGGTATTTTCCCACAGGTCTCCTTCCAGAGTTAGAAATGCACTTGGTTTTGAGCCCCCCTTCCACCCCTGCCCCCACCCTGATGGCTTCTGGAGAGGATTGATGGCTCCGTGCTCTGGAGTGAGACAGATCTGTTGTCCTGAACTCACTTTGCTGGTGACCTTGGGCAAGTTACATCACCTGCACGGTCATCTTCCATGAAATAGAGATTAGAAGAAGATCGAATATTTTACTTTATGGGATATTGAGGGATCAGTCATTCCAGGAAAAGAGAATATCCACAGGCCATTTGATTCCTTTTCCCCCTTCACCTAGGGAACATCTTTACTGACATACGGGGGTGGGGGGTGAGGGGAGAAAAGAATGAAACTGACATACAGGTAACTTCCGAAAAGAAGAAGGGGCCACTCCCTGACAGATGGCTTCAAGCCAAAGAGGTGAACCTGGGTTCAGGTGAGGGCTGGCAGGAAGTCAGCACACTCCCTTTTTAACTCTCTCCCAACAGGCCTCTGGCTGAAGTTGGGGACTGACAAGCACAGGACCTGACAGGGTCAGAAAAAGGACAACAGAGGGTTTCCAGGCAGAGGAATCAGATGCGTGGACTTCATGGGTCAGTTCCTGGGGTTCTGTCTGTCCTCTCCAACAGAAATAGTCTCCTATGGGGTGCACCTGGGTGGCTCAGTTAAGTGTCCAACTTCAGCTCAGGTCATGATCTCACAGTGCATGAGTTCAAGCCCCACGTTGGGCTCTTCGCTGACAGCTCAGAGCCTGGAGCCTCCTTCAGATTCTGTGTCTCCCTCTCTGTCTCTGACCCTTTCCTGCTCACACTCTGCCTCTCCCTCATATAAATATTAAAAAAAAAAAAAAGAAATAGGTGCTTGTGCCCAGCTCAGTGCCTGGCACATAGAGGGCAGCCTTCTGGAGTCACGAGTGACCAGAATCTTCATCCCTTGGGATCATTGGTTTCATCAGGACTTATTACAGCCAAATGATGATTTTGCCACCTTTGGAAGATGACAGAGGCCATCTCAAAGTGCCCCACACAAACTGCAGTTTGCTTCTTGGTGAAACTGAGCTGGACCACACTGAAGGTTTTGGAACTGTGATTTTTGGAACGCCTCAGAGACGAGGAGGCAGGTGGGGGTGTGTGGCAAGGTTAGGCAACAAATGTTCAAAACCCCCTGTGTGCATTTCACTACAGAAGCTTAAAAAGAGGTCCTGTTTTTCAATGAGATGTAAAGAACAATGAAGAAAAATCCACACAAACTTATTTTTGCAGTTTAACAGTTAGTTATAAAATGAACACCCCATAACACAGGTCAAGAAATGGAATGTTGCCTGCACCCCAGGACCCGCCAGAATGGCCTTCTGCTTGCCAACTTAGAGGCCCTGGACTTGATTTTAAGGGAGCCAACAGTCTGGCACAAGCTGTAGTTTGTATGTGGCGGCGGGGAAGGGAGTGTATGTTTTGGCTGTGGTGGGCCTCACATGCAGAGTTCAATTAGCCACACTCCCCAGACCACGCAGCAGGATCATGGGCTCATACAGGGCCTTCTCTTGTTTTCTTTTATATGCTTAGTTTTCTTCCCTTCATCTCCATCACTGCTCATAGTCCCCCCTTCCTCCAAGGACACTTAATATATTGTATTGGCTTATGTCCTTGGCTATGTATATATCTTTGAAAAATATATTGTGTCTTGTATATATATGCATTTTAGATCTCTTTCTAGCCCTTGCTTTTTTCATGTTCTCTATATCTCAAACCCATTGCTTCTAACAGCTCCCTATTTACTCCACAGAATGCATCTATCCATCACGTTTGCTTCTCCTAATGATGGATACTTAGGATTCAGAAAATTACTCTGTTGTAGCAAACAACACTCACATGTCCCCTCACGTGCCAGGCACGTGGCCAAAAGATAAGGCGGGGCAAGGCAAGCAGGCTTAGGGTCGGCTAGTTTAAACAATTTCAGCAGGCTCTTGGGGCTGTCCCTAGTTGCCTGGTACTTGCCCCCAGGGTGGTTAGGGCAAGGAAATAACAGTGGCCTGGAGTGGCAAGAACTGGCTAGAAGAGGCTCTGGACTGGTTAATTTATATGTGAAAGCTGTGCTCACAGGTGAATCCTTCACTGTCTCTAGGATTGGCTGTCCCTCAGAGGTCAGTCTTGCCAGGGCTAGCAAGGCCTCAGATATGAAGCATTAGAAATAAAAAGACAGGGGGCGTCTGGGTGGCTCAGTCAGTTAAACATCAGACTTTGGCTCATGTCATGATCTCACAGTTCGTGGGTTCAAGTCCCACATCAGGCTCTGTACTGACAGCTAGCTCAGAGCCTGGAGCCTGCTTCGGATTCTGTGTCTCCCTCTCTCTCTGACCCTCCCCTGCTCACGCTCTCTCTCTCTCTCTCTCTCAAAAATAAATAAAACATTAAAAGAAATAAAAAGACATGCTCAACACAGTGGGTTTGGTAGAACTTAGCTATATGGAGCTGAGAAAAAATAATTTTAAAAAAATATTTATTAATTTATTTTGAGAGAGAAACAGAGAGCGTAAGCAGAGGAGGGACAGAGGGAGACACAGAATCCAAAGCAGGCTCCAGGCTCTGGGCTATCAGCACAGAGCCTGATGCAGGGCTTGAACCCACAAACTATGAGCTCATGACCTGAACTAAAGTCAGATGCCTAACCGACTGAGCCACCCAGGCATCGTTTTTCTTAAATTTTTTTTGAGAAAAAAATGTTAATGGAGATCATTCTAATTATTTTCCTTGTTGTTGGCTTATTTTCTACTTCTTCTTGTTCAAAGTTTGATGTTTTATATATTTCAAAAAATATTCATTTCTTACAGACCCAGTGCTTCTGGATGCCCAAGTAATGACTTTTCTGTGATCCTTCGACTCCTCTTTGTGACCTTTACTTCTCTAGCTCCCTTAATAATTGTGTAAAATCTAATACCCGTAAGAAGTCACTGATTCCATAATACAGTGGTTCTGGGTCCCTGACGGAACCCTCGTAGATAACTGCCCTGCAGACTTCACGAAGCAGAATCTCTGTACCGACCCCGGCCTCTCTAGTCTGGGCCTTACCGTGAGAGAGGGAAGTACATTTCTTTCTTGTTTAAACCATTGTTGCTTTGTGGTTTGTTTGTTTTTAAGATTTTTTTAATGTTCATTTACTTTTGAGAGAGAACACATGTGGGGGGAGGAGAGGAGCAGAGAGGGGGACAGAGGGTCCAAAGCAGGCTCTGCGCTGACAGCAGAGAATTCGATGAGGGTCTTGAACCCATCAACCCCGAGATCATGACCTGAGCCGAAGTTGGACACCTAACCAACTGTGCCACCCAGGCGCCCCTTTAAGATTTTATTTTTAAGTAATCTCTACACCCAACATAGAACTCTAACTCACAACCCCAAGATCAAGAGTAGCATGCTCTTCAGACTGACCCAGCCAGGCGCCCCTGAAACCACTGTGACTTTGATATCACAGAACTGAGACAACTACTTGTTTTGGACCCTGCCTACCACTAGAACTTTACAGGAAAGAGAAAGCACTTCTCTTATTTGACCTGTTGCATTTTTCAGTTTCTTTCTAACAGGATCTTAGCCTATAGCTTAAATAAATCCTCCCTCATCTACACTACCCCACTTTTCACCTGGTTGAATCCTACTCTTCCTGAAGCTTTTCCTGATTCCTAAATCTAATCCCCCTATTGTAAGAGCACTCTCCTAACGCCCTGGGTATTCCCTTTCATAGCACTTGCATACTCTGGTGAATATTTGTTGCATGTCTGTCTCCCCCACTAGACTAGACCTTGCCTCTCTTGTTCCTGCTGTACCCCCAGCCCATGATGCAGAGCTGACACATAGCCATTGACCAAATGAATGGATGCTCTCCAAGGGAGCTACAAAGGGGAGAAATCTTTTGGTGCATTTTGCTAGGAATGTGCAGTAGCCCTGAACCCCTTGGGGGGAACCTAGCTTGTCAGAGTTTGCTGCCCAGGCATTCTCCCCCTCATCCTCTCTCATTCCAAAGCCTTGGACCACTTTCTAAATGTTAGCTGCTTCACAATCAGTTATTGCACGTTAAGAGGTGATGTTATATGTGTGCCGGATATCAAGGCCACTGGACCCCCCACCCTGCCAGCTGTGTGTGATATGTAGAACCACTGTTGGGGTGGGCCTGGCCCATGCTATTTTCTCTAAAAGCTGCCCCCCAAACCCCTCCCTGCTGAGGAGCGGGCGCAGCCAGGGTCATCCCAAACCCTCGGGACACTTCAGTAAGAATTAGAAGCAAAAGTGCCCCGTTCTTAACACACTTTATTGCCATCTGCCAAAATAGTTTCATTCTGAATATGCATATTTACAATGTCTATAGCGTGAGTGGGGTTTCACACTGCATAGCTGGCGTAGCCATGCGTGGACGTGCGTCCTGCCAGCCTCCCGTTAGCCCTGTTAGCACCACTTTTCTCTGCCTTCTAGAGCCAGGCTGATGGGGCCAGCCGAACTGAAGCTGGCCAACGGCTGGTTCTCTCAGGAATTTAAAGGTGGCCTACAGAGCTCTAGCTTGTCATTACTCACCTGGGAGAACATGCAGAGGCTTGCCATTTCCCAACATGTGTCGGTTCCAGTCCCCTGACTGCAAGCGACGGAAACTGATTTATTTTATTTATTTATTTTTTTATGTTTTTTATTTATTTTTGAGAGACAGCGAGAGACAGCGTGAGCAGGGGAGGGTCATAGAGAGGGAGACACAGAATTTGAAGCAGGCTCCAGGCTCTGAGCTAGCTGTCAGCACAGAGCCCGACGCAGGGCATGAACCCACAAACTGTGAGATTATGACCTGAGCTGAAGCCGGAAGCCGGGCGCTTAACCGACTGAGCCACCCAGGTGCCCCCGGGAACTGATTTAAAGTAGATAACTTAGCTTAAACAAAATGGGATGTATTGGGAGGAGTCCGGGAAAGCCAGAGGACCAGAGGCCAGGCAGGAGGAACTACAGGAAGAGCTTCACACCAGAGCAATCTGGCCAGGGCCCCACTGCCTGGAGGAGGAGGAGGGGGTAGGGATCGCCATCCATTTCCTCCTTCCTGTCTCCATTAGGACTCAAAGTCTTGGGAGAGAGGATCTGACCAGCCATGCGGTGATAGTGGGAGGAGAGCTCTGTGGGGTGCTCTGATCAGATGGGGGCCACCAAATGGGAGGGCGTCCCAATCAGGTGGGGGCTGATGGTGTGGTCAGTGAAAGAGTACACCCCAGGCCAGAAGGGAGTGGCAGGCATGACAGCAAAGGAGACACTACCACCAGGCGCGGGCGGCAGGGGGAGGTGAGGAGAGACACAATTATCATAGTTATGGGGTGGAGTGAGGGAGTATGGGAACATATGGAATTTTCCCTCTTTTGGCAATCTTAGGAACTGTGACTGATGCGAATTGCTTAATGGTGGGTGGTTGGTGGTCCCATCGGCCCTTTGGCCTTCCTCAGGTTTTCATTGTTCAAGCCCGTTGCCTAAAAGTGGCCTCCGCAGGCTCCGTTCCTCTATTGTTCACTTAACTCAAAAACACTTTTTCATTTATAAAATTCTTTTTTAACATTTATTTGAGAGAGAGAGAGTGAGAGACAGACAGACAGAACATGAGTGGGGAAGGGGCAGAGGGAGGGAGACACAGAATCTGAAGCAGCTCCGGGCCCTGAGCTGTGAGCACAGAGCCCAAGGCTCCAACCCACAAGGTGTGAGATCATGACTTAAGCTGAGGTCAACCTTTAACCAACTGAGCCATCCAAGTGCCCCCCATTTATAAAATTCTTTAGAACACATGAGCGAGGCACCATTTCTTTGTTCTCGTCCTCTGGTACAGGATCTTGCCATGGCCCCTCTCCTGTCACGTGTTGCTCTTCAAGCCAGTGTCACTATGGTTGGTCACCCCTCCTGCCCCGCACCCCATCCTGAGGAGCAGACATGCCTTCACCACTCTCTGGGCCTTCTCATTTCTTCAAAGGGCCTTCACCCTCTCCTGTGGAATGCTTTTTCTTGTCTTCTTTCTTTTCTTTAGTTTTGATAGGTCTTCCCTCTTCCTCAAAATCCAATACTGCTCTGACCCTGTTCAACTCGCTCTGCCGCCTTTCTCCCTCTCTCTAGCTTTTGCAGTTGTGATCTTTTGCCTGTGCAATTTCAACTGCAATTTTCTCTATATCCACGTCCATCTTTGACCCATAACCTTTCAAGTTCATTGTTAAATAAATCTGTGCTTTCCAGGAACTTCTTCTTTTTCTATTTGAGGAAGTTCAGCTTCTAGTTTTCACTGATGAACAATTAAGATCTGAACTTGTTGTTTGAGGTCCTGCATTCTGGCTGTTGTGACAACTGACCAAACATCTAGTAGCACACTCTCACCAGGTATTGCACTGGTAAGGGGTTGGTTTCCCTGTAAAGAAGTAGCTGAATGCTTTTTTGACCAGCCACCATCAAGATAAAATAGGAGACGGGGCGCCTGGGAGGCTCCATTGATTAAGCATCTGACTTCAGCTCAGGTCATGATCTCGCAGTTTGTGAGTTCAAGCCCCACGTCGGACTCTGTGCTGACAACTCAGAGCCTGAAGCCAGCTTCAGATTCTGTGTCTGCCTCTTTCTGTGCCCCTCCCTGGCTCACACTCCCTCTCCCTCTCTCAAAAATAAACATTAAAAAAACTTCTTTTAAGGTAAGATAGGAGAAAATCAAAGTGACATAGGGGATGACTTCAGATATAATGCCAAAGGCACAGCCCATGAAAGAAATAATTGATGAGCTAGACTTCATAATAACTAAAAACTGCTGTGCAAAAGACACTGCCAGGTAAATGAGAAGACACGCCACAAACTGGGAAAAAGCATTTGCAAAAGTCACATCAGATAAAGGACTGCTATCTCAGATATACAAAGAACTCTTAAAAGTTAACAGTAAGAAAATGAACAACCCAATTTTTAAAAACTGGGCAGGGGTGCCTGGGTGGCTCAATGGGTTACGTCTCCAACTTCGACTAAGGTCATGATCTCACGGCTCAGGAGTTCAAACCCTGTCAGGCTCTGTGCTGACAGCGCAGATCCTGGAGCCTGCTTTGGATTCTGTGTCTCCCTCTCTCTCTGCCCCTCCCCTTGCTTGTGCTCTGTCTCTGTCTCTGTCTCTCTCTCAAAAATAAACATTAAAAAAAATGGACAAAAGACCTGAAAAGAATCTTCACCAAAGAAGATATGCAGATAGAAAATAAGCACATGAAAAGTCGCTCCACATCACATGTCATTAGGGAATTGCAAATTAAAACAATGAGCTACTAGAATGGCCAAAATCCAAAACACTGGCAACACTAAATGCTGGGGAGGACATGGAGCCACAGGAACTCTCGCTCACTTCTGGTGGGAATGCAAAATGGTACCGCCACTTTGGAAGGCAGTTTGGCAGTTTCTCCCAAAATTAAACATACTCATACCATATGATCCAGCAACTGTGGTCTTTGGTATTCACTCAAATGTATTGAAGATCCGTATCCATATAAAAACCTGCAACCGCTTGTCCACAGCAACCTTTAAAATTGATTATTGATGTGTGGTTGACCCACAATACTGTCCTAGTTTCAGGTGTACAATAGTGACTCAACATTTAGATACATTATGAAATGGTCACCACAGAACATCTGGCAACCAGCCTCTCTGGTCTTAAGATTTGAGACCTCAACTCTCCGGGCTCCCTCTCACCCTCTCACCTCGTTTTCCTTTTCCTCTAGTTTGATCTCAGGGATGGGGTTTCCTTCTGCACAGCAGGGGTGGAGGGGGAGTTCCTCTGAGCCAGTAGCCACCTCTGCCACGGGGGCAGCCCCATAACCCAGGGGGGCAGCTGCTGCTTCTATAACGTCCGATCCTCCTCCCCGCCCCCAGTCTTGCCACCCTACGTTTTAGCCTGAATTCCAGCACCTACCTTAGGAACTGTCATCATGTTGAGTCCCGCCTGGGGGAGCCCCATCCTTTTCCCCAAATGGAAGGTATTCCATTACACAGTAAAGTGTGGTTTAAGTAGCTGTAGGGAAGTGTGACAGAAAGTCTGTCAGTTGGGCTGGACTTGCCAAAACTTGGTGGCGGGGGGAGGGGGGGCGGTGGCGTCAGTGCGCCTCCTAAGGGAACCTGAGCAGAGCTGAGGTGGGGGCAAGTCCGGATGTTCAAGGTAAGAGGCAGGAAACGGTGTGGGGGAGGGGCAGGCAAAACTCAGGCCCCCAGTGGAGAAAGGAGGATGGGGGCAGGGACTTCCTTGAAACTGCTGCCAGGCAAAGGCACGTGGACAGCTTAGGGTGCGGTGGGTGGGGCTGAGGGAGGGAGGTTGTGGGGGAGACCGGTAAGGAGGTAGAGGGAAGACAGGATTTCCTCTAACAGGCATTTCAGCCTGAGGCCAGAGGCACCTGGAACCTAGTGGAAAGGCCTGCCCTCCAAAGATGCCCGTTGGTAGCGAGGGCCTTAGCCTGGGGCAGTGGGAGGGCCTAGGGCTGGCCTACAGGGAAGTCCTAGGGATAGTCTAAGCCCAAAGACTGCCACTCTGCAAATACAGGAAGTGGGCCCAGCCGGATTTTAAGACTCTGTGGGGTCCCTTTTCAGGGCCCCCCCCCCCCCCCCCCCCCCCGCAATTCCTTTGTTCACTCTAGACACTCCCAGCCTCCAGTCACTCTGTCCTCCTGCCCCAGGTGGTCAGTCAGGGTCTGCCCAGCTTCCTACCCGGTCTCTCCTACCTGCCATCCTCCACCCTCACCCCATGGCAGTCGGGCCCTCTTGCATCCCCCTCTGTGAGCCCAGACCCGCCCAGCTGTGCCAGCCTGGCCGAGCCAGCTCCACCTGGGACACGGTCTTTCCCGTCTCAGCAGGCTGAGGCACCTGAGGCTTTAATTATGAGCCACTTCAAAGCCTTTCTGGAAGCAGGTGAGAGATAAGTGTAAACAAGTGAGTGAGTGACTCATCCCTGCCCTCCCAGCCCCACCTGACCAGAACATCCTTCCTGCCTCCCCTACCCCCCAGCCTCTCAGGTAGCCAATCATTGGTTCTATCCTCAGGTGGACACTAGCCTGGGCCCCCCCCAGGCTCTGCTGCTCACCACCACCTACACAGTCTTCCTCTTCAGCCCGCCTGCAGCATGCACTGAGCTGTAGCCCACACGGGCAAAGCACTTTTCATGGATTAGTTCATTTAATCCTCCCAGTAACCTCATGAGGTCGATACTATGCTGTCCATTTCCCAGGTGACAAAAGCAAGGCCTAGCTAGAGAGGTTCTGTGATTTATCTGCAGTTTTACAGGTTGATAGTGGACTCAGGTTCCAATTCCAGCGGACCCTACTCCGGAGGCAGTCCTTAAAGACTGACACAGCAGGAGGACCCAGAGTCATTCATGTGGCATCCCTTTCCCAAACGCAGACACTAACTCTAATCATGGGAAACTGGTGAGACATCCAAACTCTCCCAAAAAGTCAATATTGTGAAAGGCAAAAGAAACTGAGAAGAGCTTTTCCAGATGAAAAACCACAACACATGATCCTGGATTGGTACTGGGTCTGAGGGGGAAAAAATTGCTACAGCGGCACCTGGGTGGCTCCGTAGGTTAAGGTCTGACTCCTGATCGTGGCTCAGCTCATGAGCATCAGGCTCTGGGCTGACGGCACAGAGCCGGCCTGCAATTCTCTCTGCTCCTACCCCATCGGTGCTTGCTCTCTCTCAAAAATAAAAGAAACAAACTTTAAAAAAAATTTTTTTGATTCCAACAAAAGACAGCATGAGACAAAGGGCAAAATTAGAATGAGGACCATATACTAGATCACAGTGTCAATGACATTTCCCTAATTTGATAGTTGTCCTAAGGATAGGTAAGAAAATGTCCTTTTTCTTAAGAGCTATGTGCTGAAGTATTTAGGGATGAAGTGTTATGATATCTGAAACATATCCTCAAATAGTTCAGAAAAAAAAAAGAATACTAAAATGATTTACATCCGTGTGTGTGTGTGTGTGTGTATGTGTGTTTGTATAAGAGAGAGACAAGGGATGCCTGGGTGGTTCAGTTGGTTAAATGTGTGACTCCTGATTTTGGCTCATGATCTCACAGTTTATGGGTTTGAGCCCCACATCACGCTCCATGCTGATGGTTCAAAGCCTGCTTGGGATTCTCTCTCTCCCTCTCTCTCTGCCTCTCCCCTGCTCTCTCTCTCTCATAAATAAATAAACTTGAAAATATAAAATATTTAAAAAAAAAGAGATACAGCAAATGTAGTAAAATCTTGGTAAAGGACATGTGGAAGTTTATTACACTATTATTTTTACACTATTACTATTCACTTGTAGTGAATCTTGGTAAAGGACGTGTGGGAGTTTATTACACTATTATTTTAACTTCTCTGTAGATTTTAATATTTTCTAAATAGAAAGGTTGCTAAAAGGAAGTTACTAGATTAGCACAGCCTGGCACTAATTTAGATCCTGAGAGACGCTATTCCACACCTTTGCAGGACGGTGGGTCCCAAAGGTATCACAACCCCAGGCTCTCAGTGAGACCCAGCGTCAAGGTCCTTACCCATCATCTGGCTTCACTGAAGTCCCCGAGCTTCTGCTTTCTCATCCACTCTCAGAATCTTCCCGGCCTGAGCTGAGAGGTGGGGGACAGGAAGTCATGGCTGGGGTGTGGGGGAAGACCGCCCTTCTCTCACCCCCAAGGAGTGGATCTTTTGGAAGTCTGGACAGATTTGTCCACGTGTATTGAGTGGTTTGTGCTGAGGGATTTGCGAGCAGAAAAGGTAGATTGAGAAGCAGGAATGTCCCTCTGGCTCGCTCCTGCCTCTGGGCGGTGCCTGTGCCTCCGAGTACCAGGAAAGTGCTGCGCGGACTGCTGAGGCCTCACTCAGCCCTGGGGAGGCCAGCCTGAGTGTCAACACTCTGCCAGAGAGAAGTGCTAAAATGCATATTTGAAGATGTCTGAACAGACTTGTCTGAGAGACACCTGGAGCTGTGAAGTAATCCTGGTGTCTCCCCATGTCTCAGTTTTGAAGGCACAGTTTGCCTGCAGGCCTCTGACCCCTAATGTCTTTCTATTATTGTTAGCATTTGACAAAACTTTGCTTAAGACTTGCGGATGACAGAAGTCAACACAGAGAGGAGCTTATAAGTGCTGCTAGAAGGGCTACCCTTAAGATCCTCTCCGGGACAGCAGTCAGCTCAACTTGGATCCTCTGGGCCTAATGCCTGGGCCTGAGACACTACACCAGGTACAGACCATTTCCTCCATGAAGTGACTTCCTCTGGCCCCAGCGGCCCCTGTGAGCCAAGGCCCCCAGCCCCAGTGGACAATACCAACCCACAGAGAGAGTTACAGGCTCTTACTCAGAGCTTCCAGAATCCTCCTCCAGAGTGTAAGGAGAGCCCACGAGCCAGGGGGCTGAGCCCAGGCAGAATGAGTCACATTGGGAGACTAACAATGCAGGGAGCCCTAGGACATAAAGAAGGCAAAGGGCTGTTGGCAGAATAATTCAGAGCTGTGGAGCCTGGGTTCTGAGGGAGAGCCGCCATTGCTTCCCTCTTTCTCACTCAGCTTCTCCGCTAGTTTATCTGCACCCCCCTTAGCCTCTGAAAGGGGTCACACTGCAGACCATGCCCAGTGGACTCTCCCAACCAACCCTATTCTTTAAGGAAGCCCCTTCCCTTCCGTGTGGGCCCTGCGTCTGCCGTCACACTATCCTTGCCCTCCTGGCTATAGTGATTGGCCCAAGGAAGGGAGCTTGATTCAAAACTGGGTCCTAAACTGGGATTTTGTGCAAAAGTAACAGGAGACAGGAGGCCTTTCTTTACTCCGGGGTCACTAGTTGAGGCAATACAAGCCTAGGCTCGTCAGCCTTCCTTCCCCTTAGCCCACATAAGGGCCCAATACGAGGGAATGAGGCAAACATAGGGAGGAGGAGAGCCCCAGCGACTCTGTTGGCATTTCTGGATCCAGCTGTTCCTGAAGCCCTTTCCACTCTGATTGTCTGGGGCTACTTGGAGTTGTACTTCTGGCCTTAAAAAAAGTGAGGCAGGGGTGGTCCTGATCAATATCCTGTGTAAGACTCCTTGTCCCCCAAGCCAAGCAGAATCAAATTTTTTCACTCTCTCTGTCATTCACCTCTCCCCTTTCTGCCTGTCTCTCATATTCAAACTAGATATAGAGGGGCACCTGGGTGGCTGAGTTGGTGCATCCGACTTTGCTCAGGTCATGATCTCATGGTATGTGGGTTCAAGCCCAGTGTTTGGCTCTGTACTGACACCTCAGAGGCTGGAGCCTGCTTCGGATTCTGTGTCTCCATCTCTGACCCTCCCCTACTCATGCTCTGTCTCTACTTCTCAAAAATAAATAAACATTAAAAAAATAATAAACTAGATATAGAGACTATAGTCCAATGGCTGGAGCTGAAAGGTTGTATGGATCCAGGACTAAAGCAACCATTTGGTTAAGAATTTGTTGATGGGAATAAGAAAGAAAACTCATCTGTTGAGATAAATAGGGGAAAGAAAAGAACCAGACAGAGAGGGAGAGAGATGATTTTTCCAGCTCCTTAGCCCCAGTGTGTTTTCCCACACTTCCTTTCCCTGAAACCCCAGAGTACCACCTGAAGCTTTTGGGGGGTATAAGTGACAGAAACCCACCCAGGCTAACTTAGAGAGGGTTGTCATTATAAGGACAGGTGTCTCCTGGAACCTGGGCACAAGTGGCATCAAGGCCCCAGGAGGGCCTAGAAGCCAGGCAGCCCTTCTCTGTTTGAGACCAACTTCCTTCAGTTCTCCATGTGCAGGAGGCTGAACATGGCTGCTTCGTAGCCCTGAAGTGCATATGTTCAAGTGGCCACAGAGATGTTCTACTCACTCTCTAGCCCTTTCTGAAATAGCAAAGCTCTGGGCCTAGTGTGGGTCCGCAGTCATCACTGTTCCAATCAGCCATATCCGCTGGAGTGGGGTTGGGGGGTTACACTGTGCTCCAGCTTCTGGAGCCCGCCTCTGGGGGAGGGCCAAAGAGGAGTCCTCTATACCCACGTTGTATTAGGCTGCTTTGGGTAGGTTTCCATTCACTGCCATCAAACAGAATCAATTAAAACAGCTGCCAGTAGCCTGGGGATGCCTGTTTGCCCCTCACCTCTCCTTATTGGAAGGTGTATGGCTCAAGGGTACGTCCAGCTATATCAAAGGGCACGTTCTTTCCAAATGAGAGCAGAGAACATTCTTTCACAATGGCTGTCCTGTGAACAACCAGAATTCGTGATGGTGGCGGCTGACTGTCTGTCCCCCCCTTCCCCCCGCCACCACTGAGGGAGAACTAGTGACATATTACCCAGACCCATCATGCATCCCTGTGTAGGGTAGCAAAGAATCCTACAGCATATTTCATTGCCAGACTCCTATGTGGCATAGACATCATAAGTTGCCCTTTCAGAAAGGACAGATGCCAATATTTTACCACTTCCAGACAGTCCGGAACCATATAGACTTAGCCCTGAATGGAGAATTCTGGAAGTTTAAGATGATTCTCAATTTCACTAGGGGTGTTGGGTGGTAGGGCTGCAGGGGCTGAGGTAGCTGAGCATGAATCCTGGACATCTCTCCTACCCCTGTACTTAGGTCTCTAAGGACATCGGCTCTACCGGGAGGCCAGAGTTTCCTTTCCTAGGTCCCCAGTCTGCTTGGAGGAGCCCCCATAGCATGCCTTTCATGCTTGTAACTTCTCTTTCTTCCATGATCACTTGGCAATACGGCCCGAGGTGTTTGCCTGGCTCATGGAGCACAGGCAAATTGAAAGCTCGAAGTGGGGAGGAGAGCAGGGTGTTTTCTCTTTTTAATGTTTAGTTTTTGAGGAGAGAGAGACAGAGAATGTGTGGTGTGCGCCAGTGGGGGAGGGGCAGAGGGGAAGACGCAGAATCCGAAGCAGGCTCCAGGCTCTGAGCTGTCAGCACAGAGCCCAAAGCAGGCTCAAACTCATGAACAGTGAGATCATGACCTGAGCCGAAGTCGGACGCTTAACCAACTGAGCCACCCAGGCGCCCCAAGAGCAGGATGTTTTCTGTTGAGCATTTCTATTCCAAACAGAAAGTATCTCTGTCTTGTGTTAAAGCGGAAGCATATACTTACTGCCTAACGTGACTGAAAGGTGTAATTCCAAATTTAGAATAAAATATTAAGAAATGCAAACACTCAGGCGTGCCTGGCTGCCTCCCTCCCTCCCTCACCCAGCACAGCCCTGTTCCTGAGCACTCTAAGCTAACTCTAATTTTCTCCTGCTGCCTGAGTGGAACATACTTTCCGAAATCACCCAGAGCATAACTTGGCTTGCTCATAGCCCAGCCTCCTGTTTGCCCCAGGCGCTGGTGGGCAGCTTCCATTTAGCTTTTAGGCTTCATGCTGGCAGGAGACACGCGACGACAGCACAGGATGTATTTTAAAGCATACCTCGTCTGTAACAAAAACATCCATGACAGCCTAAATGGCGTAGGGAGGGAGCACCAGAGAGTGGGCGGGGGAGATGTTGAGGTACAAACATATTCTTAATTACTAAAGCCATGACAAACTACCAGGAAGGGAACTGTAGAGACTCGGGGGAACGGAGAAGGGGAAGGTTAGGTAAGGCAGGACCGTGGCCAGGTGATCGCGTTTAACATCATCAGTGATGTCATGTTGATGACATATCCCCCTGTGGGATGTGATGAGACGGGCACATCACCTCTGGGTTCTTCTTCCCCAAACCCACAACCCCGGTCTAACCATGAGAAAACCACTGGACAATCCATACAGAGAGACCTTCCACAAAACACCTGACCAGAACTCCTCCAAACCAACCAACCAACCAACCAGGCAACCTAAAACACAACAAACATCAAAGAAAGTCAAATCAGAAGACCCTAAGAAGACATGGTGAGGAAATGCAGGGTGGGATGCGGGATGGAATCCCAGAACAGAAAAAGGACATCAGTGGAAACACTAGTGAAATTGAACGAAGGCAAGTTTATTGAGTAGTAACGCACCAAGGTGTTTGCTTAGCTCAGACCAACACACCTCTGTAATGTGAGACATTAACAAAGGGCCCACAGGGTGACGAGTGTGTGGGAACTCTCTGTGCTACCTTTGCAACTTTTCTGTAAATTTAAAATTGTGCTAAAATTAAAAGCTTATTTTTTTAAAAAATGGTAATAAAGGGATATGGGGTCGGGGGCAGCAGGATTGGCCTTCCATTTGAAAGGGGAGGAAAGGTTTGAAAGAGAAAAGGTCTGAATTGGACATGGAACCCAAGAGGCTGCGTTTGAGAACGGAACAGGGACCAGTGAGCCAGCATCCCTGGGGAAGCGGCTTCCTGCAGATGAGGTCGGCCACGGTTTTCCCTTACCTGGAGCTGGCACAGACAAATCTGAGGCTGAACTTGCGCAGGTCCACTGTGCACATGCATTAGTTGGTGAAATCTAGTTAAAATGCAGATTCTGATTCAGCAGATCTGGGTAGGGCCTGAGTCTCTGCCATTCTAACTGGCTCCCCGGTGATGCCAACGACACTGTGAGTCCTAGGACCACCCTGTGAGCTGCACAAAGCCGGAGAGCCGGATGTTACCTCACCTGGGAAGAGGGGAAGAGATGCTGAAAGGGAAGCCATGACCCTGAAGACACACTTCCCAACCTCGCCAGCCTGAGCAGAAGGGCAAGCTGGCAACGGTGGTCCAGTGGCAAGAGCAGAGCGTGGGCTCTACGGCCTCAGGAAGCAGGTCCAGTTCTGATCGCCTGTGACCTGCCACATGGGGCGAGCACCTCCGCCCCGCAGGCTCATGTTGCCACCTGCACCGTGGGTTTAACCGACTGAGCCACCCAGGCGCCCAGCCACCTGCACAGTGGGTACCACAACTCCCAGCACCTATATCTCGAGGTTGTGCTGGGGACTGAATGGGTTAATCACATGTGAGGCTGTCCGCACATGCAGCACAACTACCTGTCAAAAGGAGCGAGGCCCCTCCCAGATGAGCTTCCAGTGACTTCCAAGGATTGTGCTGCTGTTTTTTCATAAACATGGCTGGGCCCTCAGGAAGCCGTTGTGCTTTATTTATTCATTCCTTCAACAAATATACGTTGAAAAGCCACCGTGGGCTTCCAAATGATACGTTATCTGAGGTCTCTTGCCTTGTGGAATCCAGATTTGCAAAAGGTTGGAGAGAAACCCAAAGCCAGCTGACCTTACCCCCACTTGCCAAGGAGCAAAGTCCTCCTTTTGTCTGCCTCAGTCCTCTGTGCTTCCCTCATTCTGACCTCCCTCTCTGGCTGGGGTCCACGGAGGATGGAACACTGTGTCCTTGGGCAGTTCCTCAAGGAACTTCCTCCAGGGAGCCTCCTGCTGGTAAACAGGTGAAGGTGTTCCTCTAGCACTTCCCCCTCCCTTCATCCTGGCATTTCTCTCCCCCTTTGCTGCCATGTCAGGCTCTGGCCCAGACCTCAGCCACTTCCTGCCAGCGGTTTCCAAGGGGCAGGGGCCACAGAATTCCTGTGCGTCTTCAGACTTCACTCACACAAATATTTATGTGCAGCCACAGTAGCCTCAGAATCTAATCAAGGTGGTTTCCTCATAGAGACAAGGAAAAGAGAAGGAAATTGATGCTATTAACTTCCGTTGGGTCACAGACCCTTTAGGAATCTGATAAAAGCACCCGATATCATCACCACCCAGAAATACACTTGAGCACATGCTCACACAACTGTGTCTGCACTTGCAGGGAAACGGGGCGCTGGGTAAGAGTGCTGGGTCTAGAAGCTTCTGTAAGCTTAGAGGCACTAGCAGAACACAGCTGGACAACAGGGTGAGATGGTCGGGGTGACAAAGGTTTTCAGTGTCATCACACGGTCCCTCTGCCTTCAAGTTCCCAACTTCACGCACAGCTGCCCTGTGCGCTGTCCAGGGTTTGGAGCACAGACGCGCCCAGCTGGAGCACCCCTGTCAGCCACTCCTCTGGGATCCCCCAGTATCTCAGCGCATTGCCCTGGTGGACATAAAAACCCGGGCCCACTCCTTTCTGTCCCGTGCGTGGCTGATTCCCTTCTCACTGCCCAGGACTCCGCCAGCGCCCCCACCATCTTCCTCTTGGGCTCAGGCTAGCCCACAAAACAACCCACCCTTTCTCCCAGCACAGCAGGACCACAGACTTTTACTCAGAACCCTGAGGGCATGGCAGGAAATAAACAAGATCCAAATGCATAAAAAACAGTCCACAGACCCATGACATCTCCCTGACCCCAGATCCTGACCACAAGCTGGTGGCCCCAGTCTTGGTTTCTCCCCTCCCTGTCAGCCACCTCCCTTCTTGTGATCCTTTTATTTTATCTCCCTCAGGCTCCTTCCCAGTCTTCCCTCTGTCTCTGTCTTCCTCAGGGCTGTATGTAAGATGCAGCCGCCCCTAGAACCAGAGAAGGAACTGCTAGTTTTCTACCAGTATCTGCTCTCTCTTCCCTTCTTTAACGTGCCTGAGTTTTCGCGGGCTCACGATCGCACAGCTGAAGACTACTTCCCAGTCTCCCTTGCAGTCTAGGTGAGGCTATGCAACTAGTCGTGACCCATGGCACTCAAGAGGTCAGGGGAAGGCCACTTCTAGGTCATGACCTTCAAAGGAATGGGGTATGTGCTCCTCTCGTCCTTTCTTCCTCCCACTGACTGGGATGCCAACCTGATGGAGGGAGCTGGAGCAGCCCATCTGACTGCACTGATGGGAGCCACCATGGCCTCAGTGACTGACATATAATAGGCACTCAGTAAGTACATTTTTGGAGGAATTTACTCATTTGATTTGTATGACAATATCATGAGGTAAGATTATGACGTCATTATCTATTATCCTTTCAACTTTACAGATGAGGAGCCCGAGACAGAGAGGTTGAGTAACTTCTGTCAGGTCCCAATGGGCAGGATTTGAGCCCAGGCAACCTGCTTCCAGAGTCTGCTCTTAATTACCACAGCATACAGAAGAGAGGTCTGTACTCTGCACTGTTATGTGATGAGTAATAGACCTCCATCCCATTTAGCTTCTGTACTGGGGTCCCCTTTGTTCCAGCAACTTAGATGTCTCTTAATATACCCTCTGCACTACCCTAGAGGCGACTACCCGAGGGTCTGTGCCACCCTCGGGTCTCTCCCTTGCCTAAGTCCCAAATGTAAGCCCCCCGAAGACCAGTAGCTAAGCGGTGGACTCCCGGGAGTAGTTCTCTAAAGGCCAAAGGCTCCTAAATTGGGTCTCTCCTTTCCACTGTAGGCTGTGTATTACTAAAAATCAGAAAAATCCCCATTGCTGGTTCCTGAAGCAAACATGTATGTTCACTAAACCTTTCCTCCAGCATATCATCTCATAGACACGGGCACCCACACACTACACCCCAATAGGACACAGCCCCTCAACCCTCTCCAAAGGGTAGTGTTGTGTCTGTTATTTAAATCAACTAACTTTTCAACAGTTTTGTAGTTTACAGTTTACAAGGGATCACCCAGAATATCAGCATAGGAAGATATCCAACATCTGTCAATAGATGAAAAAAAAAAGCACATTTCAGAAGAGAACGCATGTTCTGAACTTATTCCCTCACACGTGTGCACATGACTGTCTGTGAAGATGCAATCCCTTCTCTGGAAACCATGGCTGCTCGTGACCACTCTGGAACAGAACAGGTCTCAATGTCATCCCCAGTTTACAGATGAGGAAACTGGGGCTTAAAGAGGTCAAGGAACGTGGCCCAGACTACGGCCGGCAGGAGTGGGACCCCGGCAGCACTCTCCAGCCTCACACCTCAAAGCCCCGCTCTTCCCTTAGACCTGCCTCCTGTCATTCTAGGTTATCGTCCCCCAAATCTGCCCCGGCTCCTTACTCCCTCCCCCCTCCCCCACATCAGCCTCTGCCTTAGAAGAAACCAGAGACAGGAAATCTCTGGGGGAGCTTTTCTGGTAGGGCTGCACTGCCTGCTTGTCATTAATAACACTAGATAGTCTAAGTCAGTGGGTCTCAGTGACAAAGGAATCCTAATGGCCTGGAGACCAAGATGAAAATATACCAGTCAGGGCCCCTCCCCTTAAAACTCCTGAATCTGAGGGGTGCCTGGGTGGTTCAGTCAGTTAAGTATCTGATATTGGCTCAGGTCATGATCTCGCAGTTCGTGAGTTCGAGCCCCACATCGGGCTCTGTGCTGACAGCTCAGAGCCTGGAGCCTGCATCAGATTCTGTGTCTCCTTCCCCCTCTGCCCCTTCCCCACTCACACTCTGTCTCTGTCTCTCTTTCAAAAATAAATATCAACACACACACACACACACACACACACACACACACACACAACTCCTGAATCTGAGCTAAGCCTGCATTTTGTTTTGTATTGTTTAGTTTTATTTTAAAAAACAAGATTCCAGGGGCACCTGGGTGGCTCAGTTGGTTAGGCGTCCGACTTTGGCTCAGGTCATGATCTCATGGTTTGTGGGTTCCAGCCCCGTGTCAGGCTCTATGCTGACGGCTCAGAGCCTGAAGTCTGTCTTCAGATTCAGTGTCTCCCTCTCTCTCTGACCCTCCCCTGCTCGCGCTGTCTCTATCTCTCAAAAATAAATTAAAAACATTTAAAATTTAAAAAAAAACAAGATTCCCAGTGAACTTCACATGCAGCCACTTTATTAATATTGAAACCACTAGGTAAACCCAATTCCTTTATGGGAAGGGTAGGGTGTGGCTGTCCAACGAGATCAGTTATGTTTCTTTGGTGGGAGAGATGGGCTGGGCAGAAGCAGTGGAAGCAGTCTCAGAGAAATCTCGAAGTGGGGCTATCTCCCCTGGCCTGGGAGACTTTCCTGGATTGATTAACACCTTATACCTGGGACGGAAGTTCTTGAATAATAGCCAGCATTTGTTCTGAAATGTGCCTTTTACAAAGCTCCTTTTGGGGACATTAGGCCCATCTGGCCCTCAATGCAAACTCTGAGGCAGAGGTGACTGTCCCCAACTCACAGATGTGGAAATGCAGCAGGATAAAGTGACTTGCCCAAATGTCACAGCTAGGAAGTTACAGGCTGAAACCCAGGATGGCTGGTCCCCCATGCTCGAGCTTGACTCCCTTACCTGTCAGCCATCTAGGAGGCGTGCACAGGAAGGGGGCAGGTTCTGCACCACTCACGGATTAGGGTCCTTAATGACCTGGGAAAGAGGTAAAGTCGGAGCGGGCTGCTACATCACAGGGGAGAGCCTGCTCCCAGGGATTCCAGGGGCTCTGGAGTCAGTCCTGAAATCCGCATTTTCTCAGGCTCAGATTAGCATAGAGCCAGGCCCAGGAGCCTGCTGCCCCCCGCCCCCGTCTCCCCCTCCTAGACCCGTGTGGAGAAGAGACCTCTATGGAGAAGAAGGGGACACGGCGTATCCTAGATAAAAGTTCAGTGACTCCAAGGACCCCAAGACACCCACACGTGAAAGAGGCGGAGACGCTGCCTCCTGCACGGGAACTACTGAGGACCTCAAGACAGGAAGGAAGGAAAAGAATGAAAAAGGCCAGAAGACTCCCTCTCACCTCTTTACCCATCTAAGCCTTGGGTTTGAAGATTGTCATTTTCTTGCGGTACCTAGAGTAAGTGGAAATTCCCAGTACTGTGACTTATTCTAATCAGATGGGAGTCCTGCTTTCTGGACAGGGCAGGTGGCCAGGAGGGGGCCTGGATCAGAGCTCTGAGAGACCAATGCACAATCACAAAGCATCACCTCGAATGAAAGGTTGTCACCAGATTTCACATCATAGGGGAACCTTCAAAAGCCTATATCCCTCCTTCTGTCGCATACACAGGCACACATTGTCCTCCCTCTCTCTAAGGACAAAATTGAGGTTAAACATTTTTTTAAATGTTTACTTATTTTTGAGAGTGAGAGAGACAGAGAGCAAGCAGGGGAGGGGCAGAGAGAGAGGGAGACACAGAATTTGAAGCAGACTCCAGGCTCTGAGCTGTCAGCACAGAGCCTGACATGAGGCTCCTACCGTGAGATCATGACCTGAGCTGAAATCAGACACTTGACCAACCGAGTCACCCAGGCACTCCCCACCCTCCCATCAAGATTAAATACTCCGAGGGAATGCCTTGTCCCACACCTGCCTAGGGTTCCTGCCCACTCTGATCTTTACTTCTCCTAGTTGTCTAGGGCTGGAAAATGTTCTGCGAAGGGAGACTCAGGAGAGGGTCTCTGTGCCAGGGTGCGGGGCACCCTGTGCCAGAGTGTGGCTGGGCCAGGGTCAGGAGGTCCGGTGTCAATAAATTGTGACAGCCTGAGTCAGCATGAGGGGTTAGTTGGTGTATCAGGGAATCAGCGTGTGTCAGGCACTGGAATTGTTCTCATGGGGGCTCTAGGCCAGGGAGTGGCTGGCTGTCACCCAGAAATGGCTGGCATTCTCCTCCCCTGACCTTTCCATCTGTAGAGGGCTAACGAGCCCCACCTGTCAAGCTTAACAATCATACTGTAGAGGAAGAAACGTCTAACTTTCCAGGCATGATATCAGTTGGTGGGCAGCTGGCCCAGCAGCAGAATGTGAAGAGGGAAAATTAGCACAGAACGAACAGTTAGGGTGGACTCAGCAGAACTGAGTCCTTTCTTCCTGTGAAAACCTATGAAGACCAGAAAAGTCTCTTCTGCCCATCTTCTGCCTTCCTGGAGGCAGAGGGATGCCTAAGATGACCGCTAGCAGATCAGATCAGGATCAGAGAAGCTGATCCTGTTTAGTGTCTGAATTTTGCAGCCCTCACGCAAGGCAGCCCGCAGCAGTGCCAAGCTATGGACAGTAGAGGGAGCTCTTGCCTAACGTTTCCAGCGCAGAGGCGGTTGGTTACCAGAACGTCGAGAGCCAGGAGGGTTCTGGTAATTTGCTTCTAGTGACCAGGTGACTACAGAGGAGGGCCCGGCTGGAGTCAGAATAGGCATGGGACTAGGACCTCATAATGTTCCCTTTAGGCACTCACCCAAAGGAGTGGCCGCTTGCGGTGCCACAAGAAGGGCTTTCTTTTCTTCTTCCGCCCCCGCAACGGAGACCTGAGGTGGTCCCTTTCTCAGCCCCATCCTGTACACAATCTCTCGAGAGAGCATCGTCCCCAGCATCTGCGGCTTTCCAGGGGGCTCCCCAGGCATAGCCCTGATTTTCCTTGCCGTGGCCTCCTCCTAACGGTTTAGTGCCAGGAAGTGGAGGTGAAGCGTGCTAACGTAAGGGCTTGTGGTGTGACGGTGGTCGGCGTGGGGTTTCCAGGAGAGGTAGGGGACGAAGAGGTGCCGGGAGGGCGTACGCTGCTGTTGTGCGTCTCTACAAATGCCACTAGGTGGCGCTCGGAGCCCGCATCATAGAGAAGAGCAGGCCTTTTAGAGAGTGGCTCTGGTGGAAGGGGCTGGCTTGGAGACCCCGCGAGGGCTGCCGGAAGGAGGCAACTGCTATACAAAGACTCTCCTCACTGGAGGCTTAGGTACTTGGGGTCCTAAGGAGCAGCCATGGTTCCCAGAAGGCCTGGAAGAGGCGAGGAGAAGAGGGCACAGAAGGCATTGCTCGCATTGGCAAAGACAGAGGAAGGATCCCCGGGATTGGCCAGGAGCTGGAAAGTGGTGGAGGGTCCCCATTCTTTAAGTCTGTTATTGGCCCACTTGCCTCTCCGGACTTCGGTTCTGCTTTGAGGTCACTCGTGGAAGAATTCGGGGCCCTAAAACCCGAATTCGGAATGAGAATAAAAAATCCAAGAGCATGCTCATGACTGTACATTTGCTTTTCCACCGGGATTTGTGGGTCTGTGTATCACCTCCTGCTCTGGGCCTTCCAGACTCTATCCCCAACCCCGTGTGACGCGGGTGGAGAGGGGTGTAATCTCCCAATCTTTGGCCCCCTCTCTTCCTTTTGCTGACACCAGAAAGTCGGCCCCAAGCTTTGAGAAATTCGCCCCCACAAACCCCTCAGAGCCCAAAAGTAAAGGGAGATGGGCTCTAAACGCATGTGAGCCAGACCCACTTCATCAGGTTAGGGGGGGAGGTACACTCCCTCCGGAGGCCCTGCGCCTTTCTCTGCCTGCAGCCTTCCCTCACTGATCTGTGGGGCCCGTTTGTTTGGCTTCTTGCCACCACCTGCAAATTACTGAGCCTCTGATGCCCCAAACTTGTGGGGTCCTCCCTCCAGGCCATCCCGGTCTCCTGAGTTTGGGCCCAGAGGTCCCATCTCTCCCGAACTCCGCACTTTCTGAGTTCAGTTGGGAGCTTGCGTGGAGGGAGGGAAGATTTGAAGAGACCCAGGGGCTGCGCGGCCAGCAGTGCAAGTGTTAATCCCATCCCTCTAGGAAATTGAGGTCTGATGAGAGGCGCTAGAATCTGCTAAGTGTAGAGCCCAGTCTGGCTTGGTGAACTGGGGCTCCCTGGTGAGACCCAAACCCACCGACTTCCTCTTCTAAATAGGGCGGGGAGGGGGGAGAGGTTTCTATCTTGTCGAAAGGGAGATAGAAATCTGGAATCCGAGACCAAAAGAGGAGAGGACTGGGACAGAGGCACGACTTCCCCCGCCATGCAGGCCTACCTGCCCGGCTCCATAGGCCTTAGCAGCGTCCTCGGAGGCTGCCAAGCTCTTGGGAAGGGGGTAGGTGGGCTTGAAAGGGCGCTATTTCTCCCTTTGAAGACTGCGCTGTCCCCTCAACCTCCCTAGGCCCTCTCCCCCCGCCCCAAATAGCACCAGCGTGGTGGGGATTCAGGCCCCGAGAGCTGGGATGCCGGAGAGTGTGTGCCTGCGGGGTGGGTGGCCCGGGACAGAAGGACTCCAGCCAGAGTCCTGGGGAAAATTAGGAGAAATTGGGGGAAGTGGAGGATTGGGAGTCTGCCAAACCCCAGGGTGTCCCACCCTTCTTGAAGCTTAGGCGCCACCCGCAGCCAGGCCTCTGGGGGATTGGAGCCCGCCCCCCCCCCCAGTCCCTCGCCCCTCCCCGAGGCCGGAGATATTAGTGCTGCTTGATCAGACCTCATTTCCTGCGAAAATGGAAACATATCCAGGGTCCTTAATAAAGTGAATGACGAGGCATCGGGTGTAATTGGGCTTCCGGTTGGTGACTATATCCTTAAACTGACAGTGGGAAAAATGTAAGTCCACCCAGATGTAATTATATGCTTATGGGAAAGAGGTGCAGGGTGGATTCGCTGAGACCCGGAGACAACCTGAGAAATGGGCACAAACGCTTACCCAGACCAAGAGACCCAGGAACCCCGGACCTGCACACAGACCCTGAATCCAAGCGCACGGCGCCTCAGCAAGCGGGGCCCTCTCCTCCCATCCTGAGACCCGCCCTGCCACTGCCTTGGGAAGACAGGGAATCTTTATTTATACGCTGGGGCGGGGGTGGGTCTTTTCCTTCCGTTGAGAGGAGGAGTGTCCTCCAGGGCAGTGGGGTGGCCTGACTGAGAGTCCCCGGACCCATCCCCCGGACCAAGCGCGCTGGCTGCATATTTCTGTGCATAATCCAATTTTCTCCGTGACTATCTAGTTAAACTCTTTAACAACAGCTACATAATTAGAATTTGGATTCCCATTAATTTTCCCTGGGCCTCGAACCATTTGCAGCTCACACTGGTAATTAATGAGATACATCACTAACTTTACCCAGCGCCGGCCAGCCGGGCTCAGGTCGCTCGGCCCGTGCCCGGCGCCCCTGCGCGGGGCCCTGACTCCAGACCCGGCTTCCGGAGTGGGGGCCGTTTCCCTCCCTCCAAAGCCAAATGCCTCGGCCCGCGCACCCAAAGCCATCTTTCCAGGAAATCTCACAATTAAAAATATTTATCGGGAGCAGATTTACGTTTCTGGGTTTCCAGTCTCGGGGCGTCTGGGTAGGCTATTAAGAGTAATTAGCATCTTTTGCGCATGCAGATTTACTTCGCTCATTGCCACATAACTCATCCCTAAAAGCCAGCACACGCGAACACAGGCGCCTCCGCCAAAGCCGCTGCCAGAGCTACCGCCCCCGCCTGGATCTGACTAGAGCTCCCAGGGCCCTGGGCCCCCATTACGCTGCCCGCTCCTAGGTTTTCTGGCCGAGCTGTCCGCTTCAGGCCCTGGAGGCTGCGTGCCAAGCGAAGATTCCCACTCTAGAGACAAAAGACGCAAGGGCGACCTCACGCGGCTGGGGGAGGGTCCAAGGCAGGCTCTCCCGGCTGCCCCGGCCCGCGGCCGTCTGCACCCGAGGCTTCTGGACCTGGGTGTGCGAGGCAGGAGGGCGTGTCTGTACATGCACGCTCTCGTGCATGCATGTGGTTGCTAGTGCGCGTTCCTGAGAGTGAGCGAGGGCGTGCGTGGAAAATGAAGTGATCTCTAGCCCTACTCCCCACCCCACCCCCCACCTCCACTCCAGCCCCGTATTCGTGGGACAGCAGCTCAAATGCCAATCCTAAGTGTATCCGGTAGGGCACCAAAGTTCGGAGGAGACTCGGGGCCCTACCTTGCCCCGATTTCCCTGGTACAGAGCAGTCCCTACTCAGCCAGAGAGCCTGGAGCGCTCGGCACCGTACAGGAGGGAAACTGGGTAGCCGGACGCCCTATGGCGTCTGCGCGCAGGTTGCCTACTGCTGGAGAGACCGCCAGAGAGAGGCCAGGCAGAGCAGGGAGTCACTGAATAGCGGCTTTTGGGACTGCTTGGGGGTGCGGTCGAGAAGGTGCGACCAGGCGGCGGTGGAGAGTGGGGGGTGGCAGTGGGGCAAGCAGAGGTACAAAGTGGTAGCGGGAAGACCAGAGTCAGGGCGCACGGCTGTGGCTCCCGCGCTCCCGGCCGAGGCACCCACTCCGGGTTCGTTATTAACGCGCTGGGAAGTCCGTGAGCCGCCCAACTTTCTTCTCTTTAATGAGCCTAGAAGAAGAGGCTGCCCTGAAGGGGTTTGTTCATTAAAGATGTAGCTGGAGGAATATTGTCTCATTAATTATCTGGTTTTAATTACACTCCTACCCTTTGAATCCAGAGATGGGAAAAGTTGATTCAGTGGCGCCGCCCCCTTTAGCTTAAAGAGTCGGGCCAGGCAAGGGGACTTGGAGGGGGCTGTGGGGACTGTGTGCCAGGGAGGGTGTGAGCTGACGTTTGATGTGTGTCCTGCTGCGAATCCCCATGCGGGAGGGCCTCGCTGCCGGGAGTGTGTGCGGATGAGGTCTGCGTGTGGGTCTGAAAATGTGCGTGTGTCTGAGTGCGCGTGACCACGTGTGCCTGAAAGGCCGTGTGGACGTGACTTGGGTACCTATGTGTGCTCCCTGCCTGAGTGCAGTGCTGTGTGTCTGGGTGTGCATGTGGGTAGCTGAGTGTGTCTACAAACAGGCTCAAGAGCAGGGGTCTAAGTGAAGAGGAGTGTGACTGGGTAGCTGTGCTTGCACGTGTCTAAGAGGGTGGCTTCCTGCCCATCAGCTCAAGTGACAGTGTTTGATCACGTCTCTAGGTCTCTGCTGTGCCTGCATGCCACCCCCCCGCCCCCGCCCACCGTGTGTGAGTGTTGGTGGGGGGTGCTTCATGGCTAGAGCAGCATAAGAGCTGGGACCTCTCCAAGGACATGGCTAGGTTTCCGAGGGTCCCCAGAGCTGGGGTGCTATCCGGAAATCATGGTCCTTCGGAAGGGGAGTTATTTAAGAGGGTGCTCGTCCCTGCCTCGCCCCTTGTCAGGCCGGCTCGACGCTAAAGCGGGGGCCGTTTTCCCTTTAAATCGCGGACACTTTGACAGGGGACATTAAGGACCCGGCTGCTCAGGCTGAGCAGATCATAAAACCGGACAGGCAATTTCTGCTCCCGCCAAATAGCCGGGCAAACTCGTTCTGCATCTTTGGTTTTAATGCACTAAACTGGCAGCTAAGCAGGGAGCGAGAAAAGGGGGGTGGGGAGCCCCCCCCACATACACAGGCGCACACACCGGCATGCGAGCAAACACCCCTTCACACCCTTGCGCCCCACGCCCCGCCCCCCGATCCCCCCACCAGCAGAATTATCAACTAGAATTTGATTAATATGCAAATCACAGGCAAACAGCTCCATATAATTCTTTCAGTGGAGAGTAATTAATCACCAGTTAAAGCAAATTAATACATATATCAATTTTGTCAGAAACATGCTTAGTTCAATCGCCCGTAAAATTGAAGTTTGAAGTATTAAGAGGCTCTGCAGAAACGCCAGGACTAAAACTTTCAAATTGATCCTATTTAGTAATCAATCAGGCTCTCCCCTCAGGTTAATCTGCCTAATTTTTCATCTCAAATCATACACTTTACTGACACGCCATCTAGCAAACAGTCGATAAAAAGTTAACAAAAATGATAACGACTCCAGCCAGAGCCATTGTGCAGGGCGGGTAGGTGGCAGGCAGCTTTGATTGCATTTCTAAGGTGGTTGGGGACCTGGTTTTTTTCCTGGGCCAAGGGCTGGGAGCTCCCCCAGACAGCCGGAGCCCCCCTGCCCCACCACCCTGGTCTGCTATTTGCCGCCTTCAGCTGCTGCCCAGCGCCTCTGAACGTCAGAACACTTGCAGCATTTCCCCCAAAGTCGCCTAAACCAGCTACCACCCTACCCATCTATGCCTGTGATTGCATAGAATGTCTGGAAGCATGTGCATTGTGTGCTTGTGGTAACTGGGCTGTGCCTCTGTCACTGTCTGTATTGTGTATAGAATGGTGGAGATTGTGTGTCTGTTTAACAGCAAAGGTTTATCTGTTCAACTGTTGTGTGTGCTACTGGCTACCTGTATTTCAGTGGGTGTGCTGTGTCATATGTGACCACGCTGCTTCTGGGCCTGTGGGTGTCTGTGTCATTTTGGGTGTGTCTTGGGTTTCTGCATGGGGGGGGGGTTTCTGTGCACCTCCGTGCCTGACTTGTGTGTGCTTGCGTTGTTTGTGAAATGTCTGCATGACACCGTGTGCCTGTTGTGTGTGCTCTGGACTGGCCTTGTGTGCTGTGTGAGAGCCTACGTGCGCCTGCCCTTTATCTGTACGGGGGCACGTGGTCTGGCCGGGCTTCAGGCAGCCTGATCAATAGGCCCCATCACAGACATCAGGGGAGGGGAGGCCATCCATCCCTATGGGGACCTAGCACTTCACCTTGAGCAGTCTCTGAGAGATGGGAGGAGTCACCTCTTCCTCACCCTAGCCCCTATTCCAGCCTCTGTGTGGGGTGGGGGTGGGAAGGTGGGGGTCAGGAAGGGCAAATGAAAGCCTCCACTTCTTGGCGGAAGGGACTCCCAGACCTGGATCCCTCTCCACAGAGCCCCGGACCTACTGCTTCCGACTTAGGCCCCTGAATTTGGTAGGGGTAGAGGGAGAGACACCTGGTTAGGAACACCTCTAACCCGTAAATTCAGATGCCCCATCCACATGTGCTAAAAACTCCTCTCAAGTCTCTAAATACACATGCTGATAACCGAAACCACGCACGTCCCACGATACATTCCCAGGTAACTAATCTTCCTTCCCCACTGAGTCCACCCCTACGCACACACAGCTAGCTGCATCCAGCTCTCCATGGGGAAGGCCGCACTCGCCCACATGCACACACCAGCGCACAGCGATCCCTGCACACACACACACAACACACATCAGATTCCAAAGCAGGCAGGACTCAGTGACCCCCAACGCTGCTGGCAGCATTGCTGAGCCACCAAGCACATACGCGCACATACTGCCATTTGTACTCTCCCCAGTTAAGGCAGGGCTGAGTCCCCACAGGGAGGAGGGAATTCCCTTGAGTGAGTTGGGGAAGCCTGGCCTTCACGGGAGTCCTGGAACTGGTAGAGCCAAAGGTGGGTCTGCAGATCACTCTAGAGACAAAGGTTCAGCCTGGGGCCCAACTTGAGAAGGAAGGGGCAGGCAGGACAGCCTGGCCGTTACCCAACAGCACATCAGAGGACAGGCCCCACCCCAGCATGTCCTCAAACAGGCAGAGTCCGTGCCCACATCGTGTTTATTCACAGACCTCAGCTGCCTTCAGAGTAGACTCACGCCCAGGCTAAGGATCTCCATCCCCCTTTCTGCTCACTTCTCTCCTGTGCCCCGCTCCCTCCAGGTTGTGTACTCATCTCTCCATCTCCCCCCCCGCCCCGCCCCCACCACTGGTAGTGTAAAATTGAGTAGGCAGGCTGGTCCAGCTGTCTGGAGCTAGGATCCTGGTCATCGGTCTGTAGCTTCAGCTCCACATCAGTGTTCATTCTCCCGGTTATCTGCTCCCACCAGCTCCCTGCATGTATCACACACTCTGGGCATCACTCACCTGCTGGTCACACCCACCCCAGTGACAGCTTTACTTCTCTCCTCCCCATCTCACAAACTTAGTCACACCTAGTTGCACACACTAGTTTGCAACAATTGGTTACACGAACACAGAAGCACACCCCCCGTCACCCTCAGCTGCACATTCTCTGTTTCCATCAATCAGCCGCACATGCCCAGTCTCTCAGTCGCACACACTCCCTGACACACTCATTGGCACACACTGTTGATGCCTGTGAAACTGGCCGCACACACACGTCCCCTCAGCCCTGGGTCTGTCCTCGGACCAGCAACTCTTAAGAGGAGAAAAGGTGACTTGCTGGTGGCAGCAGCAGATTGTGAGTGCAGAGGTGGTAATTCCCTCTCAGTGGGTTGCTCACCACTCCTCAGCATGCACCAGGCCCAGGAGCCACCGCCTTCCTTCCCAGGGGCCACTCCTTTGGGAGAGATGGCCTGTGGACCCACTTGGGGTCAGGCTGCAGTTCTCTCAGGCCTGCTGGCCTGTGTCCAGGACTGTGCACATGAGGTTTAGGGATGCACCCATTTCCCGCACAACTCAACCAAGCACACTTCTACATTCCAACCACCAACACCCAGCACCTAGCACTTCTAGTCCCCACCCACATCACCGGGCAGCCAGTCAAATGTACTTGTCATACCTGCTAGCCCCCAAGACCCCACTCTTCTCAGGTTTCAGGTGCCCTGCTGCGCTTGACCGTGTCCACTCTGGGCCCTTTATCTAATCGCTCCTCCTTCACCTCCTAGGCTCCCTTATGCCCCTTCCCTGATGTACGAGTTTGGGGGAACATCTGTAGTCTCAGCACAAACCACTTTCTGGGATCCAAGAAAAGGGGCTGGTTGTTGAGGGTAGGGAGCAAAGCCACAGTGCCCCTGGGTTTGGGTGGCCGAGGACACGCAGGACAGGGTGAGTGGACGTCCCTGGACCTGGAGGCTCAGAAGGATGGGGAGGAGGGGGTCCCCGCGGCGACCGGCAGGGGCGGAGGGGAGGCGCGCGGCCCCAGCCCGTCCCTTTCAGGGGGGACTCATGCATCAAACTTCAATTTTCCGGACGATTGAATTAGTGATTTTTTTTCTCCTGAACTAAAATACACTTAAGTCTTTGGGATTAATTACCACGTTCTGGTCCCTCAGACTGGAGTATTACTTATCCGAGCTGCGTCTGACACCGGCCCGACACCTCGTAAAATAAGGAACTGCGCCTGCCGGCCTCACCCGGCGCCGCCCGCCCGGCCGGGC
>NC_043701.1:159591370-159592707 GCF_006229205.1 Suricata suricatta
GCCCGCGCCCTCGGAGCGCACGCAGCCGGAGCGCAGGGCACAGCGGCCGCCCCCGAGGCAGGCCCGGCCGGCGGCCGCTAAGAGGCCCAGGGCCGCGCTGGCATTCGAGGCCCTCTCACATCGCAGGTCCCCGCGGCCAGGGCCACCCGAGCACTCCCGTCAGGGCCAGGAGAGCTGAGGAGACAGTGGATCGGAGCCCAGGCCTCCCTGACTCGAAGCCCCTCGCTCCCGCCTACGGTCGACCCTTCAGCCCCTCTGCCCACGGCTGCCGCCTCCCTGCGCGAGGACGCCGGGAACCCACCCCACGCCGCGGTCTCGGTCGGACGGAGTCTGCCCCAAACGGCTCCGGAAGCCCACTGGCAGCCCTTCGGAGGCTTTTCATCCAGCAGAGTCGAGGAGTCTGATGGGGGGGGGGGCTTGAATTCGCTCCCCAAACTGTGCGGGACGCCACGCGCGACCCGCTCTCCCCAGGCCTCCTCGGCTCGGCTCAGCCCAGGGCTCGGAGTAGCCTCTCTCCGTTTCCCTCCGACGACCGTCCAACTCTTCCTTCGCCAGCCCTTCTTTCTGACCTATAAAAACAAAGAATTCCTTCTCATCTTTCAAGGCCCGGGTCCAATGCCACCTCCTCCGTGAAGCCCCCACCACCCCGAGCCTGGAGCCTGCCCTTGGAGTTCTGCAAATGGCACTTCCCTGCCCCTCGGCCCAGCCCTCCTGATGGCTCCAGGGGGGGTGCTGCGGGTCCCGTCCGCTAGACTGGCAGCTCCTTGAGGGCAAGGACCGGATCCGATTCGTTTCGATTTCCCCAGCCCCCAGCGCGGCCTGGCGCAGAAAAAGACGCACAATAAGCATTTGCTGAATGAAGAGGGGTTTTCCCTTTATTTTTATTAATCCTTCCCCTTCCTCTTTCCCTCTTTCTTTTCCTTCTTCCTTCCTCCCTCGTTATTTTTTATTTCTTGGTTATATTCAATTGTCATGTTTTTCAGGCTCATTAAATCCATTTAGAGACAAAAGAATAAAAGGCAGAAGGGGAAGGAGGGGGAGGAGGGAAGGGGAGGGGAGGGGAGGGGAGGGGAGGCCGGAGAAGCAAACAAATAACCCGCTTTAACTAGACGGGCGGATAAATGGCCCCGTTTCTCCTCAGCCCCGATGCGCCTGCTTAGCTGCGCGCCCCGCGGGCGCCGCAGCTCGGGTGGGCTCAGCCCCGGGGCCGCCGCCCCCAGCCCGGGGGGACCCAGCAGGGCCCGGCCCGGGGCCGCGAGGCAGCCAGCGGCTTGAGGTGCCAGGGCCGCTTCATTGGGATTCATGGGCGTGTAGGGCGGGCGGCCCCGGGCTCCGGG
>NC_043701.1:159592807-159596873 GCF_006229205.1 Suricata suricatta
CCATATGGTCGCCAGCGCCGGCGCGCTCTGGGCTGCGGAGGGCCGCGGCCGCGCCCGCACCCGGAGCCGCGGGGGGCTGGGCCCGGCTATTGTCGCCTGTCAGCGGCCGCCCGGGTCCATTCGTCCCGGCCTTCATGGTCCGCGCTCCGAATTACAGACCCATCCATCCTGAGAGAGGGCGATTTATGTCGCCCGGGAGGAACCGGCCGCAGGCCCGCCTGGCTGCCCCGCTGCCTCTTTCCTTCTTTCGTTCTCTCCTCTCTCCCTTCCCATTCCCTTCCCATTCCCTTTTTCTCCGTCTCTGGCTCCCTGTCTCTGGCTCCGTGGGAAGCTTTTTTCCTCTTTCTCCTCCCCCATCCATCGCCTTCTCTGTTGCTGTCCACTTTCTCTGCTTTTGGAGTGGCTTTCTGTGCTCCTTTTTCTGTTTCTCTCTGTCTTAGTTTCCTCCTGGACACGCACGTTCCGACTCAGGCCCTGGGGCCCCATCGCCTGCCCGAGACCAGATGCGCATTTCTCACATCAATTTTGCGGAGAAAGAGAGCCGCGCGGCCCGGAGGCGGGACCCTCCTTTGGTGACAGCGGCCACTCGCCAGCCCAGCGACAACAAAAGCCTAGAGAGAAACCCGCTCTGTCCGGAAAAGTGAAAGCCGCCCGCGTCCCTGCCCCAGCAGCCCTCGGGGCGCAGGGACCCCAGAGAGTCCTGGGGAGATTGATGTCTCTGCCCCCCAGCCAAGTTCGGGGGCCCAGAATTTATGAATGTTACCAGAAATTCACCCTAACTCTCAGACGCTTTGGGCTCACATCTCCCTGTACCCGAGTGCGCAATTCAGCTTGCCCTTGGTGCCTTCGGCCTCATTTCCCTCCCTCCCGCATGGGTAAGGCCCTCCTGCGGCGGAACCCAAACGTGAAGCCCTCAAGCTGCACTCTGCTGCCGACAGAGCTCTACCTGCTGTACACCGGAGCTTAGCCCGCGTCCGGCAGAGCGCTGGAAGAATGCCCTGGGGTGGGGTGGGAAGCACCAACCGCAGGGCAAGTCCCCCCCCCACTTACCCTTTACCCCCCAGAAATTAGTTTTCCATCCGTGGCGCCCCCGATGTACGCACTTTCTCCCAGCAATGCACGCCTCACTTTTTACCCGGACCTGGCGAAGCCCGCTTCTCTCGCCTTCACCCCCAATTTGATAGCTGCCGCGTGTTTGTGGACAAGAGGCGCCTTCGCCTCTTGCTTTCCCCTGACCCCTTGTTCTCGCGCCTGCCCTGAAACTCCTCCAAATCTCCAAGGCCTGGGCAGCCGGCAACGAGCAGCGGCGAGACTCGGAGCCTGCCGCTGGCTTCCCTGAATAGGGCCCACTCATTCAGACACCGTCACCGCAGGTTCTAGTAAAATGGCAAAGACTTTATTTATCGGAGAAAGAGGCCTTGGGTACAGTCCGGAGAGGAGAGGGCAGGGCAGGAGCAAGGAAGGGGCACGCAGGACCCACCCTCATCGAGTCACCCTTGTCTGGCCAAGTTGAGCTAGGAGCAGGGCATTGGAGACTGCAAGACGGACCCAGAGCTGCGAAGGAGGTGGGGCGAGGGCTTAGGTTGGCCTCCTCTTAGTCTCTGTCACATGCAAAAAATTTCTAGAAAGAGTAAAAAATAATTCTAGGGCTTTGGGTTCTGTTTTAGTTGGTCGATTGGTTGGATTTCCCCTTGCTTTGTCCCTAAGACCCGGACCCCAGCAGTCAATCCGAGGAAACCGAGGGAGGGTAAGGAGGAATCTTTAAAATACCGTTAGTGGGCATTGGGAGGCAGAAATGGCATCGAAAACAGACTTCTGGAGACGTGGGCGGGTGGGGGGAGAGAAAAGATCGATTTGAAACTTGCAAGTCAGGACCGGGCTGTCCCCCTCAGCCCCTTCCCACGCAGGGAAGAGGGGCAGATGGAAATAAAAAGAAGTCAACTGCAATAGGCCTAGGGAGGCGAGGAGGAAGAGGGCCAGTGCATTCGCCACATGCAGAGAAAAATCAAAACAGTCGGGGCGGCCCCCTCCTCCGGACCGCGGGGTTAAGTGTTCGTTACCCTCGATACTGCCTCGCCCTCTGCAAACCCGGCAGCCTCAGAGCTTTGAAAACATGGAAATCTCCGAGATTTTAAAAAATAAAAGAAAGAAAGAAAAAAAGTCAGGCTGAGGTGGGAAGAACCCGCTATATAGGTTTAAATATTTATACAGGAGCCATACAGAATTGCATGGCGAGGGCTCCCTGGGCGTCGGAGGCCGAGCGCGGCGGCCGGCCCGCCGGCCAGCCCGGGTTTATTGCTTCGAGAGGGAGGAGGCGGCTGCCGGGAGCTGAGTCCGGGCCAGGGACAGGGAAGAAGGCGGGAGTTGCAGAGGAGGTCCCAGCTCCCCTCGGCGGTCCAGGAGGCGGTGGGCAAACGGACGCTAGGGGCCCAGCGCAGTGGAAGATCCCGGGCGCCGCTCAATCGTCCACGTCGATCTCTTCGTCTTCCTCGTCCTCTGAGCAGTCCTGGCTGCTGGCCGGCTGGTCCGTGAGCGGGGAGGCGGGCGAGAGCTGCAGGGGCCCGGCGCCCGGGGCTTGCGGGGCACCTGGAGGGAGCGCGGGAGAGCCAGGCCTAGACTTGGCCCTGCCACAGCTGCTGCCACCGCCGCCGCCGGCGGCCTCCGAGTTCTGCTCGAGTTCGGCCAGTGCCACGATGTCCATCTGCCCGCTGGGGCCCAGTTTCTTGGCGGACTCCACGTCGGCCTTCATCTCCTCCAGGTCCCGCTTGAGCTTGGCGCGCCGATTCTGGAACCAGGTGATGACCTGAGCGTTGGTGAGGCCCAGCTGCTGCGCGATTTGGTCGCGATCGGCAGGGGACAGGTACTTCTGGTAGAGGAAGCGCTTCTCCAACTCGTAGATCTGGTGGTTGGTGAAGGCTGTTCGAGACTTTCGCCGCTTCTTAGGGGTCTGTCGCTGCCCAAAGATGGTCATCCCATCACGGCCTGCGAGGAAACCATAATATAGGCTTGTGCCAGGGGAGAGGAGACCACACCCCGGCTAGCGTTCACCCCACCCAGGCCCTATCGGCCTGAAGTCTGCTGCAGGGCCCTTCTTGTATTTGATTCGGCCTCGCCGACTAGGGCAAGTCTTGCCTATGGCAAACCTCCTTCCTCCGACTCTTGTCTACCGGTAGTCTCTAGGAAAAAATTGTTTTAGTCTCTGCTCCCCACCTAAGAGTTGATTTGAAAGATCTGAGGTCGCAAGAGCACAACGGAGCCAGACAGGGACGCCCTGACTGCCGTGTGAATGTTGGTTCTAGACCTCTTCCCAATCACTCCCTCCCCCCCATCCCTACCAGGAAGGTCCTAGCTGAAAGGCTCTCCATTGCCCAGCTCAGGAACAGGGCAAGGAACGCCCAGGCCACTGGGAACGGGAGGGAGCCAAGCAGACCAGGCAAACTGCGGAGAGATCTTGGGTTCCCGACACCCCTCCCGGGTCACTTGACTCTGGCCTATCCAGAGGCCCCTAGGAAATTGGGTTTGGGTCCTGCCCCACTCCTTTCCACTCCCAGCGTAAGCGGCTTGGGCTGGAGGGCCCTGACGGCAGGCGCTGGAGGGAGGCGGGCAGAAGCACGGGGCACAAAGAGTGGGGCACAGGGAGCCGGGCTTGGGGTGCTGGGCGCAAGGGAACCCAGCGGCGGCACCTACCTTCAGCTGCCTGCAGGACGCTGACCTCCAGCCCCTTAAAGGTCTTGCTGGCGAGCTCCTCCAGCGCGCACAGCGGCGAGGTCTGCGAGAGCAGCGCGCGGCCAGCCAGGGGCAAGCCGCCCGGCGCGTGCTTGTCCGCCGCCGCCAGCAGGTGCGCCGCCCCGCACAGCGAGTAACTTCTCCGCACAGACGGCTTGTTGAGGATGTCCTCGATGCTGAACGGAGTCAGCGGCTTGTTGGAGTTGGCGGGCGGCGGCAGGTGATCCAGCGGGCTGCGCCGCCGCTCTTCCCCCGGCGCCGCCTTGCCGTCCTCCTTGGAAGTCATCTCGGCCTCGTTTGGGGGCCCGGCCGGGGCGGCTCGGGCCGCGGGGACCCAGCC
>NC_043701.1:159896973-159993824 GCF_006229205.1 Suricata suricatta
ATGATTGGGTGGTAGTTTTGGGGTACTCAGTTGCTAGACAGATGCCAGTTCCCACTAGGTCTCCAAAATTCAGTCTCCCACTCCAGCAGAATGGGGCACTGGGCTGCAAGCCTGCCCAGAAACCAGGTTCAGGCTCTGAAGTACCTGGGAACCTTCTAACACACTTTTTGCTTAGCTTGGACTCAGAGAACCAGCCCCTCCTCCAAACCGAAGAGCCTTTCTCAAGTCAGAAACCCTTCCCTCAGCTCTTCTCCCAGGCTCCTGTGTCACACTGAGTGGCCAGAGAACACCACCTCCAGAATGGGTCTCTCTGGAGGCTGTAGGTGCTCTCCTTTCATTCCTAATTTCCTGTTGTCCTTGCCAGGAGGTAGGACAAGTTTACTTGGTTTGAAGGTAATCTCTAGAATTCTGAACCTCCTGGGAGGAGGTTGAGGGGCTGGGAATGGGGCCAGGTCCCTGTTTTCAGACATAGAAGGCAGCACTATCCTTCTCTGTGGTTCTGGGGACTTCCTGTTAATTGGCCAGGTCACCCTGTGACCCACTGATTCCCTCTTGGAGCCCTGGAGGCCCTATTCCCGTGGGCCCGGACAGGCTGCCAGGACATTTACGTGGGAAGCAAAAGGAAAGATGCAACTTCCACATTTGGACCAGACTTTGGGTTTCTGCCAGCTATGACCTTTCCTGGGAATGCTGGCAGACATTGGGGGCCTAGTTCAGAGTAGAACTGGCAGTGCTTGCAAGGAGGGGCCAGAAGTAGCCTAAGGAGCCCAGGAATTTGCCTGGCTTATTCACTTCAGGCCTGGTCAGCCACACCTCCCTGGGAATAGAAGCTTGCAGGGACTCATCCCCTCACGGAGGCTTCGAGGCCTTTGACGTGCCTGTCTTTGGTTGGTATGAAGCTGTGAAAGGGCTCCCAGACTCCATGAGCTTGAGATTCCTTTCCCAGCATGACCTGTGCAGGTGGTGTCCTAGGGCTTGGACTTCAGGGTCCTGAACTAGAGTTGGGGTCCCTACTCTGAGGTTGCCGGCATCCCCTGACTGAAATCAGGCCAACAAAGGCCAGCTCTGGGACTACAAGTTACTGATAGGGATGCAGGACTCAGCACCTGCCCCCCAGCCAGCACACTTGAGCCCATCTCTGCAGCGTCCAAGCCCCCCATGCCAGGAGGCCTCTCCAGGTCCCTTGCCACTCCTCCCAATACGGCTGCCTCCTCCTGCCCTGTGCCCATTATTCTTCATGGTTGGTATGCCCAAACCTTCTTCCCCACCCCACCACTCTCCTCACCAAACTCTCCACCCTGCGAGGTCCAACCTCCAAGCACCATCCTGGTTCCACCAGCTGGACTTGCTCCTATCTGTTCTACCAAACTGAGCCCCTTAGCCTGACTCTCAGTCCTCCACCAGCCTTGGCACACAGCATCCTCTCTAAAGCAGGCCTTTAGTTTTCCCCAAACAGGCAGGCTATTTTCCTGCCAGCCGGCCCCTCCCCTCCTCCAGGCAACCTCGTCTGACTGCCTCAGCACTGCTGGTGGCACAAGTCACCAGTTCCTAATAAGTCTTGTCACTTTTGTTTATGTCCTGATAGCCTGTTCTAGGCCAGGGCCCACAAGAGATGCTAATGGGGAGACAGGCACTCATAATGCCTGACTCCAGAATTCTCCCTTTTACCCATCCACCTCTGTCCCCTTCTGAGCTCAGGAGCGGACTTAAGCCAGCCCTTCTGGAGAGCAGTTAAGTTGCCTTTCTGAGTCCCCATTCGGCTCCATTTCCATCCCCACCTGGGTAGAAGAAGGCAGACAGGGACTGCAGCAGTTCACAGACACGAGGCAGGCTGAATGTCAAGTGCACTTTACTAGGCCCCTGGGCCTTCAAATGCTACCCTCCCCAAGCCTGGTGGCCCCGACCCCACACCTCCAGCTGCACAGGAAGAGGGCTGGATGGAGGGAGGACATGCAGAACAGCTCGTTCTCTTGCTCCAAAGGGTCTGAGGTGATGCTCAGCTACAGCTGCGTGCCCCTCCCCTGCAGCCCCCACATCACCCCTAGCAGTGACACCCTCCTTGGGCAGGGAAGTAGGGGGGTGGGCCTTCAGCACAGGAAAGCTGGCTTCATACCAGCAGCTGTTCTTGCTTAAAATGAGGCAAGGGGGGCCATGTCCAGAACACTACCAGAGGCAGCAGTGAGGGAGAGGCCAGCCGGAGAGGGCTGGACAGAGCCTGGGAGCGGCGCCGGCCCTTTCCCTCGGGCCCGGGGTGCTGATGTAGTGAGGTTCAGCCTGCCAAGGCAGGAGCCAAGCACTGGACGGCCAGGTGGGGCAGCCACGGGTTACCAGTCCCGCTCAGCTGGCTCCCGGTAGGGTAGGCCTAAGAGCCTGAAGACATCCTTCTCAGTGGGAGTGGGCAGCACTCGGCCAGACCCCACCTTGAGGCCTCGGCTGTCCCGGACCACAGCCGTGCTAAGGGCATGCTCCGACAAGCTCATGCCCTTGGTCTTGGCCAGAGCCCGCATGGAGCGGTTGAAGTGGGCAGAGCCAGTGAAGTAGAGCAGGGCACAGGCAAACTCGCTGTAGGGCACAACGATGATGTCCAGCCGTCGGTGTCGGTGCCCTGGCCCAGGGAGCTGGCACACACCCAGGTACTTCTGCTGCTGACCGTTCTCCTCCTGGCTCACCAGGTCATCCGTCAGGAACCCTGGCACAACATGGGAAGGCTGCTGGGAGGGCGGGGAGCCAGGCTTGGGCTTCCCTGTCCTCCCAGGTCCCTCCTGTTCACCCCTGGGGCCTCCATTCCCAGCTCACAAATTTCTCTGCTGGGCAGCCTTGCCCTCTCTGAACCTGCCTCCTTAAAACACGCATGGTCATTCCTCCCCATGTCCCCTGCAGTGTCACAGAAAGCTGAGACCAAACACTTAACCTGCAGGCAGTACTGAGCACCGAATAGAGGGGTGGTGGACTGTTTCATCTCTGCCCTGAACTGGCTCTGGCCACAAGGGAGAGGTGGCATTCTCACGGAGCCACCTTCCCCTGCTTTCTGCCCAGAGTATACAACTCTGAGGCTCTCCTTCCTGGGGGTCGCCCGGCCTTGCCCTGCCTGGGGCCAACCTGCTCACCCAGAGATGGCACTTGTACCTCGCTGCCGAAGGCTGTCAAGGAGGCGACTGAAGACGCCCTGGTGAGACCGGCCATCCGGGTGAGTGAGCAGCACGTCCACGTCACCACAGGTTGCCTTCCCGCGTCGATAAGAACCACATGCCACACACAGCAGCCCAGGGTTGAAGGCCTGAGCTGATTCCCGGACCTGAGAAAGAGCGGAGGGACGCTGGGGAGGACCTGTGGGCCTCGAGCCCTGCAAGGAGGTCCCCCCTCCTTGGCAGCACAAGAGTCTTCCCCGACCCAGGAGTCCACACTTGCAGCTTATGTCCCCAGCCGATCCCTAGATGCATCATACAAGCCTGAGGGAAAGACCCGAGGAGGAGAGGTCAGAGATCTACCCTGGGGATGGCAGTTCTCTGGCTTCAGGAGGACAGAAGAGAAAACATGCTCGTACCACCAGAGGTGGCCTGAGGAGGGCTCTAAGAGGTGTCTACTCTGATTCTGGCGGAAGACACTGATCTTTCATCCTAGAGCTCTCTAAAAGCGGAGAGACACACCTTCTCTCGGCCTCTGCCCCAATCCATACGTTTGGGTCTGTCTGCTCAGGACAAAGGGCCAGGCGCCTGGAAGCCCTCCGCCAGGCCTCGGCAGGCCCAGGTATGGATTTGGAGCTTAAAGCAGAGTGAGTTGGGGCTTGAGGCTTTAGCAGGTGGCTAGCAGGGTGCCCTGGGCCCAGGCCTGGAGGGAAATGGAGCCTAGAAATACAACTGTACCTATACCAAAGGAAAAGAAAGAAAGCAAAGAGGGAGGCAATTCTGAGCCAATACTCACACCCTTACTCGAAGGAATGGGGCTTGATGGAGAGGGAATCAAGACAGAGGGGGTTGTCAGCTGAAGGATCATCCCTCACAGAGGGGAATAAGCCCATTAGCCTCCACCCCAGAGACACTGAAGCCTTTCATATGCAGATGGCCTCCCCGCCTCTACCCCAGGACACTGAGATTTCTGGGGCCCTGGATACTCCAGCCAGGACACCTCAATTCTCCTGACAGGCATGGCTCTGCTAATCCCCTCAGTCCCTTCTTGAGCCTCCCAAGAGGATGGGAGGAGACCTAGGATGAGTAATCCCATCAAAAACTCCTAAAGCTGGAGCCCTTAAATGGGAGCAGGCCAAGTGGGAAGCCACTGCTGTTCGAACGGGTTGGGGGCTGGAGGCATGGAGACATTCTCCGTGCCTGGACACCGAGGCTGAGTGATGGCGTCATTATTAGCCCCAAGGCCTGGTGATGGGTGGACAAAAGGGCCTGTCCATCCACCTTCCATCAGCCTCATAGTCCCGTGGCCCGGAGTAGAGCTGGAGGCTGATTTTAACCAAACTGGACCAGGGTCTCCACAGAGTCCTACCTGATCAGAATCTGACTCCAAAGCAGCAAACCTTGCCCACAGCAACCACCCATAATCCTGAAGCTGACTGAACAAATGATACATCTAATCCTAATATACCCTAGTCTCTCTCTAATCTAGGTTTTATACGAATTTACTCTCTAATCCAACTGTAAACCAAACCTTCATGTTGGCCAAATCTTATTTCCAGGACAACAAATCTTAACTAAAAGCATCCAATATTAAGAAAACCCTACTCTTAACTCAGGCCGAACCTTAACTCAACTCAACCTAGCTTTTCTCTAACCCCAAACCTAATCGTTCTGGCACCGTGCTTCTACACCAACTCTAACCCACACCCTGAACCAGCCTCAGGTTGGGGCGGGGGGGGGGTGCTTCAGAGGGTCCTTAGCTCTAGAAAGAGATGAAAAAACTTCGTACATTTGTACAAATTTTGGAGAGAAAGAGTCCGTAGTTTTCATCGGGTTCTCAGAAAAGTTTGTGAATCAAAAAACATGAAGCACCTCTGCCCTGGCCTAGTTCAAACCCAAATATCCTCAAGTAGTTCTGCCCACAGTCCACCTCTAATCCAGCCCGACGTTAGCCCAGTCCTAACATTCTAGCATCTCTGCCAGTGCTCACTCTACCCTACGCCAGAGACCCAGGGTTGCAGCCCTTCCCTACCAAAGCCACCCTCTCTGCCAGCTGCAGTCTCAGCTTGGCCTTTCCCCACTGGTCCCAACCTCTGCTGTCCCACAGCGTCCTCTGTCTGGCTCCCCAGCTGAGGGATCAGGTGTTCCTGGCTTTGAGCCAGGCCCTGAGCTTCTACCAAGGCCTGGCTCTCCTCATTGCTCTGGGGCACCTGCTTACTGTCTGCTCAATCTCTGCAGCCTCCTCCCTGGGTATGCGTTCCAGAAAGTCATCATAATGCTTCAGGCCAATGGTCTGCTGGGTAGTCAGGGAGGCCTGGCTGCGGATGTCTTCTAGGGTCCGGAAGCCCTGGAAAAAAAAAGCAGCCAGATGAGGAGGCTGTGAGCAGCCAGAACCATTGGAGAAGCAGTGAATGAACACATATGCAAGGCTACCATCACCCCCAAACTCCAAGGAAGCCTTGAGGTAGGACCAACTCCAGGAGTGGTTGGGTCTGTAATCAGTGGGACTCAAGAAAGGTAGGGAGCATGGGAAATGCCCTCCCACCCCAGTCCAGCCCCGCCACAACCCTAAAATAATGCTTCATGAATCCATCGGGCTGGGGGATTCTGGGCATGGCCAGATTGGGGAACCACTGATTTGCGTACTGAGTCCTGGGTCCTGGTCTTCTCAGGAAGGTCCTTGCTGGTCTGGGAGACAGAGAAACATATTTATCTCTGCCTACACCACAGATTAATGCCTCAAGGCTACCAAGCAACTGGGCAGTTCTGGAAGCCAGAAGACCTAGAGCCTTTGAAAAGTGGTCTTTCTATAGTCTGGGTTCATTCCCCAGGGTATGAGAACTGTGGGGCAGGACCCCTGCGAATGAGCAAAACTGAAGTGAAGCAAGGACAGGGTGTGACCTGCTGGTACCACATCCGGGCAGTCTTAGCTCCAGCTCCCCAGATGTTGGAAAAGAGCTCCAAGACAGGCACGCTCTCACTGATATGGTCCAGCTTCCGCAGATGGCCGCTCTCCAGGATCTCTGTGATTTTCTCGGCCATCCGCTTTCCAATCCCGGGGATACTGAAGGCTTCCTGGGGGAGGAGGAGACAGAGGTAGGAAAGGAGGATGAGAAGATGGCAGGCACGGAGCCAGAGGCAGGCTGGCAGACTCCTTCAGCAGGTATCTGAGTAAAAGCCAGCCTGGCTAGTTGGCACCTGATGGTGTGTAAGCCATGGGCACAACTGAAGATGAGAGGTTCGGACAGAATGGGCTGGGAAACTTGCCTTTCAGTTCTCAGAGGGATGGAGGTGAGCATGGGAAGTAGAGAAAAGGCAGTAATGATGATACCAGTCATCATCGCTCTCCCAACAGTGAGAGCAGACGTTCACTAAGGCTTTGCTGCGTATCAGGCCTTGCTGCACGACAGCGAGCATCTCGTTTGGTCCTCATGGGAACACCCGAGTTCCTCACTCTTCTTACTTAGTTCCTTTTCATTGCTCAAAGGGTGTAAGTAACTTCCCTAGAATCACACGGTGAATGATGGGAACCAGAATTCAAACTCTGGTCTGTTGACCTCCGGAGTCTAAATTTTTTAAAAACTATTTACTGTGGAAAAAATTCCAAAATAGAGGGAACAGTATAATGACCCCCCAAGTACCTGTCAGCAGCTTCTATAATTATCAAGATTTTGTCAATCTTCTTTCATCCACCTCCCTGTTTTCTTTTGCGCAAGTCTCAGACATCATAAAATCTTAAGCACTCCACCTGATCCCCCTTGTGACTGGTGCCACCACCAACCCCTGGGCACTAAACAGAAGGCCCCCCACCTCCCCGCATACCCTGCACCAGCCCCAGGTACCTGGTAGGAGGTTACAGGCTTGTGGAAGCTCTTGAGGGCATTGATGGCCTTGGCATAGCCCAGGGCCCTCCACTTGTCTCCCTGAACACTGTAGGCTTTGGCCAGCACTTCCAGCTTCTCTGTGATGTGGGGGTTGTGGTTGGTCGTTTTTTGGCTCGAAGGCTGTGCACAGACCCACTTATCCAGGCCCTCAGGGGCTGGGCTTGGCTCCCCATCTCCCTCAAGGGGTGTGGGGTAATGGCCACTGATAAGGGCTTCCAGATCAGCTGCGCTAACCTGAGTCTCTTCCCCATCACTGGTTTCATCATCAGAGCCAGGCTTGAGGTGGGGAAAGAGAGGAGACGATAAGTTCACGATCCCAGGAGAGCTCCTCAAGGGTGGGGGCTGAGCCTCCTCGTCAGACCCAGGAGTGAGTCAGCCCTGCATCTCCGTATGTGTGGGACCATGCTCCATCTGGCTTCCCCCCAGTGCCCAGTCCTAGAATGTGGTAGATGTGGTGGTATGTGGTAGATGGGGTGCAGGCTAATACAGACATGATGAATGTTGGGAAGAGCCAAATGGCCTCATAATAAAGAGATCCTTCCTCTTTCAGGAGCCTAGGACTTTCTGAACAACCACCAGGCCCTCCCTCTTTCTGTGACTTAGTTCCCAGGGGAAGGGAGCTGTGAGGGTTGGGAGGCTCCTGACCTGGGCTTGGATGCTCAGAGTCTCTTCTGCCCTCTGGGGAGGAGATACAGGCCTGGTGGGAGGAGGGGGAGAAGAGAGGGCTGTCCTGAGCAGAGCCTCATGGGCTCCCCGAAGAGGAGAAGAGTCTTGGTCTGTCTTGCTGAGCTGTGGTTGGTCCAGGTACCTGCACGGATGGTGATGGCAAGTTAAGACCCCAAAGGTCTGGCCCTACCTCTGCTCCTAATACTCTACTTTGAGATCTTGGTTTTCTAATGTGTCCAATTAAGACAGTAAAAGTTCTTTTTAGTAACCCAAGAAGAGAGCTCAGGATGCTGCCAGAAAACACTGAGGAAACACTGGGGCCAACCCACCTGTTGGGGATACAGATGCTGAATCCTGCCGTGTCCACCAGCCTTCTCTCCTGCAGGCACAGGCTCAGCCAGGTGGACTTCACCAGCTGAGCGCCCTGGGGCAGCTGGGGCAGTCGAAGGAGGCGGAGGGCTCGCTCACAGTCCATGCCTTCATCTACCACGATGTGAGTGACCCCTGGGGCCTGGGCAGCACATATCTGGCCACCATGCTGGATAATCTGCTTCTCAAAGAGCTGTGCCCGGGCTCGCCCAATGCCACTGGGCACAACATGGGCCCGCAGGGAGCTCAGCCACTCTGTAAGGAACATCCAGTGCCTATTGTTATAATAGTCAGCTATGATCCGAATGAACCCTTTACAGTCCTGTGCCCCCAAACAACCATTTTCCTTCCATCTAGACAGCCAGCCCTCTGGGGAATTCTGCCGCAGACATACAATTAATTTCCGCATGGACCATCACTTGATGTAAGGGGCAAGGATTTTGATATGTCCTGTTCCCTCATGTTACCTAGAACAGTGTCTAGCACATTGTAGGTATCTGACCTATCACTTCATTTGATCATTTATTCTTGCAACAAGTATTAACAGACACCTACTATTAATAGAGCAAGTGGCCTGTCAAAGACTGGGGCCCAAGCCTTGTGCAAGAGAGATACAAACCAATGTGCAGTGCATGCGTGGGCAGAATCAGCTCTAATATCTGAGGCTAGACATTGAGCACTATAGGACTCCTAAGGACTCAAGTACAATAAGGGCTCTGAGGGTGGGTCTGCTCACCTCCTGCTTCTCCATCTTCTTTCTTGGGAATCTTTGCAAGTGCTTTTGATGATGGATCGGTATGAATTTTCTTCCGCTTGGGAAATGCCTTCAAGATGCCCCTGGGGTCCATTGAGGGATGGCCAGATCCTGGCCTTTAGGTTTTAGATCTGATCAGGACAACTATCATGCAGAAACCCAGAGTTGAGGTTATCCAGCCCTTTGCCTATAAAGGTGGTGGTGTCTCTCATGACCAGGGTTTGGGGGCAGTAGCCCAGTTCCTTGGGTATCCCAAACCCAAGTGAACTTTAGCAGTTTAGCCTAGCACTCACCAGCCTTTCAATGTCAGAGTACTGGGGGAAATAAACGGAAGAATGGGCCTATTAGGGAACTTCTGAGGGGTACAAAATGATATTCCTCGGAGGGGTTGCTCTAAAGATTCAGTGCAGTGTCTGCCCTGCTGCATCCCACTTTGAAAGGGCTTTACCAAAAGAGGATGCCAGGCTAGGAAATGGAGCTACAGCTTTACTTGGGCTCCCAAGTAATCTCCACGTGATCTTTCTCCACCCCATCACAGACCGGCAGAGGAGACCCTGGGAGAGCAGGGTGTTAGGGAGGCGCGGGAACGCCCTACACCTGCCCTGGTCGCGGGTCTCCCGTCACGAGGATGTTCAGCCCCGCAGCTGCGGGGAGACAGGGCAAGGCGGCAGCAGGTGTAGGGCGCCTTCCGTGACTGGGGGAGTCTTGGCCTCACAGCTGGGGGTGGAGACGACAGGCAGCTGTGGGGCACCCTCCGCGAGTGCAGCTGGCGCGCGCCAGGGACTCCCAGCTGGAGGCCAGAGGAGGGCTGGAGTGTCCAAACCCTGACCTAAGGACCCCTGCCCACTGCAGTGATTCGGTCCCAGGTGGGGTCACTCTCAGGCCCCGCGGGTGGGCAGGAGTAAACCACTTACCACGGCAGCCAATGAGAGCGGACGAAGGGAGTGGTGGGTGGGAAGTCGAGTGAGGGGGGGTGGAGGGCAAATGCCCAGAACACCTTCCGGGTCGGCCGGAAGTGACCGTAGGCGGAGTGGTTGCCATGGCAGCGGCCGGGCGCTTACCTGGGCGCAGGGAAGATGGCGGTAACCGGTTGGTTGGAGAGTCTGCGGACCGCCGAGAAGACGGCGCTACTGCAGGACGGTAACTCTAGGCCCCTCGCGAGCCCCCTAGTCCTTTCCCCCAGGGTCCAGCCCTCCGCGCTGGCACCTCCGCGTACGGCCTCAGAGCCTGGGGACGGCCGAGCTGGAAGGGCCGCGGCTACCAGACAGGCCCAGTCCCACATTGGCAGATGTGGAAACTGAGGCCCAGAGAGATGACGTGACTGGAACACGCGTCTCTGGACACCTCCTAATTTCCTCTACACCACTTTGCCCAGCTCTGAATTCTGTTACTAATAAATAATAACTCCCTTCACATTCGTTATGTCCTTTGCTCACCACAGCTGTCCGAGAGGCTGTTAATTTTCCTCTCCGTGTTGTAGAAGAGAAAGCTGAAACCCAGGAGGGTTTTAGACCAGCCCTAGCCCTCCCCGCCCCGTCCAGTCAGTGCGGGTTCTGTTGCTGAATGCAGCCTGGTGTCATGGAGAGGCGGGGGACCTGTATCTAGTTACCACTCTGCCGTTAAATCACAGCCTCTTTGTTTGCTTGGATCTCTTTTTCCTCATCTGTAAAATGAGCTTGGATGGGCTACCTCTGAGGTCCTTTTCATCTGTAATATGTTTGTAAGTGAACTGCTAAATGTTCCCTGTAGGGAAAACAGAGCAAGGGCTCCAGGGCTGTGCCCAGAAAGGTGGGCATAGGGGTATGGAGTCCTGACTTTTTCTCACCCTAGGATTGGTGGATGTAGGACCACCAGAGCTGCAGAGCCCTTTCCTGGACCCACTTGGTAGCCAGAGTGAATTAGATCTGAGTTCTTGTAGCTTTTAGGATACCAGTAGAGGCCCACTTCTATAGGCAGAGGCCAATCCGGGAAGCATGTAAATTAAAATCACCTGCTCATTTGCTCGTTCATTCACTCAGCATTTAGGGAGGCTTTTACTGTGTGCTAAGCTGTGTACTAGAGCAAAGGAGGGGAAATATGTAAATAAACAAGAGTGTGTGTTAAATAGAGGTTGGAATCTTTTATAAAGTGCTATGAGAGCACAAAGCGGGGAATGATCATCTCTTTGAAAGACCGGACCAAAGAGGTGATGTTAATGCATCCTAAAAAATTAATATGTGTTTGCTAAGTGGAGAAGAGGAGATGGCTGTTCCAGGAGGAATGACTCACGTGTAAAGAAAGGTGTGGAGATGTGAGAGTATATGGCTGATTACTAGGGGAATGACCAAACATTTAGGGAGGCTGAAGCGCTTACCCAGTCATAACCCCTCCACACCTTGTCAGGTACTAGGTGCTAGGATGCAAAGGTGGATCAACATGCTCTTTTCTCAAGGAGCAGTGAAGAGAAATGGTGGGGAATGAAGACGAATTTTAGATAAATTGGAGTATGTTGTGATAGATCTCCTATGCCAAGCCAAAGATTTTGGACATTATCTCATACAGCAGTGGTTTTTGGTTTTATTTTTAAAAATAGATATGGGGTGCCTAGGTGGCTCAGTTGGTTAAGCGTCCAACTTTGGCTTAAGTCATGATCTCACTGTTGTGGGTTCAAGCCCCGCGTTGGGCTCTGTGCCGATGGCTCAGAACCTGGAGCCTGTCTCCCTCTCTCTCTGCCCCTCCCCTGCTCATGCTGTGTGTGTGTGTGTGTGTGTGTGTGTGTGTGTGTGTGTCCCTGTGTCTCTAAATAAATAGGTAACATAGATTTTACCATTTTAACCATGTTTAAGGATGCAGTTCTGTGGCATGAACTCTGTACATATCAAAAACTAACTCCCCCATTCCACTTCTACTTGTTGCTTCCACGTGTTTAGCCATCGTGAATACTACTACTATGAACATGGGTCTACAAATACTTGTTTGAGTCTCTGCTTTCACTTCCTTTGGTCACAAGACAGTATCTAATCAAGTATTTCATAAACTAGGATTTTGTTTTTTTGTTAGTAGCATCACAAAAAAGTACAGATAATTATTATATAATCTTTGGGTCAAGTAAGATATTCTAAGCACAACTCCTGGGTAGTAACCACAAAGGAAAAAAATAGTTGATTATAATAAAAATTAAACAGTTGTTTGGGAACACCCAAATTAAAAGGCAGTTGAAGTAGAATATTTGCAACATATATGATTCAGGGTTAATATATATAAATTCAATCAGATTAGTAAAAAATAGATGAAAACCCAAATAAAATAAGCTAAGACCTAAATAGGTAATTCACTAGAAACAATCGATAAACCCTTGGAACAGTGTTCAACCTTACAAATATTTAAAGCTATGCACATTTTCCTAGTGTGTTATTAGAGCATGGATTTGGGCCTCAAATGAGCTTCAGTCGGTCTGTCATATCAGCTTTTTGAGCTTGGCCAAGTTGTATGCCTCTTATGCCTCAATTTTCTTTATTTATGAAGCACACGGTGGGGGCACATAGGTTTACTGTGAGAATCAAATGCGATGAAACATGTCAAGTGCTGGCCACTAGTAAGCCCTGCACCCTGCCTGGACTCGAGATGGACTCCAGGGCGAGAAGAGGGTCAGGCCACACCCTAGCTACTGACAGGCAGCACCGTGGGCCCCACTCCTGACGGGAAAGCCCCTTCCAGCTCTGTGAGCCATCCAGGTGCTTGAGGGTGCTGTAAGCGAGGGGCATGCTAAGAGGCTCTGCAGATTTAGGGATGTTTCCCCAGAAGACAGATTAGGAGTGACTTGAGGGAACTATGTCTGGGGCAGTGAATTAGATGGGAAAAGTCGTGGTAGATGAGATAGTGACTCCTTTAGCTGCTCAAGGTCCCTGGGGCCCTTATTCATCAAGCATAGGTTGGGTACCTGTCCCATGTCATTAGGCTCACTAAGGACCTATTTACATCAACTTACCCATTTGTAAAAATGTAGGAAATTATGTAGTCACTTAAGAAAAATGCATATCATTATATTATATAGGTGGAAGAGTTGGGCTAGGGGATTCTCCTGGATTCTTGCGTTCTTTTTTTTTCCCCAACATTTATTTATTTTGAGAGAGAAATAGAGAGGGAGAGGGAGAATGTGAATAGGGGAGAGGCAGAGAGAGAAGGAGACTGAGGATCTGAAGTGGGCTCCCTGCTGACAGCAGAGAGCCCTGATGTGGGGCTCAAACTCATGAACCTCAAGATCATGACCTGAGCTGAAGTTGGATGCTTAACCGACTTAGCCACCCAGGCGCCCATGGATACTTGCATTCTTTCAATGAAAGTTGAATCAATGTTCATTTATTCTTTCAATTGATATTTAGTTGAGTTCCTGATATATCCCAGGTACTTTGCTTGATGTTAGGGAAACCATAGACAAGAGGGATGAAACCTCTCCTATCTAATAGAGACAGGCAGTAATCCCACAAATATAAGTTATAACCAAGGTAAATGCCATGAGGAAGACATACAAGGACTAACATTCTGTGGCTGTGTGCTAGGAATGGCCTAGAGATGTGTAGAAGGCGGAGCAATGGCATGGCAAGAAGGAGTGCTTGGTCAGGAAACTCAGTTCAGAATTCTGAGCTCACAGACTTGGTTTTAGGAACTGGGGAGAGAAAGATAAATATGGCACTGTTCCTGGGGAGACAGGATGCTTTTTTTTTTTTAAAGTATCATACCATGTGATAAATGCTCCACTATGGATATGAATAAAACACTAGGGAGGCACAAACAAATCAGGAAGTGATGCATTTTGCCAGGGTGGCTGCAGATTTCCCAGTGGGGTGACATTTGAGCTGGAGTTTGAAGGGTGAGGAGTTCAGCAGATGAAAAGGATGGAGCTTTGCTGGTAGAGGGAACAGCAGAGCAAAGACACATTCAGAGAAAGCCACAGAAAGGAAATGCGTTCCCGGATGTGTCTTAAAGTAACGGTGGCAGTGGTTGGCAAGTTCATGGGTAGCTCTGGGAGGGTTTCTCATGCCCAAGCCCAGGCTGTTGGTGTTTCCCAGGTAGATCCCGTGATGTGCAACACGCAAGGTAAGAAGCGGCTTGTGGGTAAGCGACTGTCTCTACTTCGTGCATAGGGAGAAGGAAGGTGCACTATCTGTTCCCAGATGGAAAGGAAATGGCCGAAGAATACGATGAGAAGTCAGGCGAACTGCTTGGTAAGTGACAGGGGCTCCCAGTGGGCCCTTAGGAACACTTGGGATGACTTAAGGACAGGTAAACACTTATGGCCTGAGGCAAGGTTGTTCCTGAGGATGATGTGAGGTCAGGGCTGCACAGCAGAGATGGAGTGCGTGTCTGCTTGACCAGTAAACTACCTGACCCCCAGACAAATGAGAGCGGAAGTCTCCTGTAGGGAAACCGTTGGGTAAGAACTGCATAGGGAAGGCGGGACTGGAAGTGAGTCTTACAGGCTGAGCGAGTAAAGGTAAGGGCCGGCTTTAGCTGTAGTTGTTTTGTTTGTTTTGTTTGTTTTCTGAAGCCACACTGGGAGCAAGTAAGCATCTGAGGCAGCAGCTACTCACGTGGCCCAGAGGCAGCACTGTGAAACCTGACCCTTACCTTGGAGAATGCCTGAATCAGAAGGGGTTGGAAGCAGAAATGGGGATTTTGCACAATTGTCATTTTCATGACCGCACCTCTTTTCCTCTAAGAGTAGGCTCATGAATAGGGGCTCCAGCTCCGACTTCTGGGAAGTATTTGATTTGTGCATCCTCTGCCCAGGTATGCACATCAGCATTAATTGACTTCCTAGAGCTAGGTGGCTGCTGCTGTGACCCAGGGCCTGGGGCTGTCAGCAGTGGGAGTTGGTCTCTTTATTAAGTTCTACCTGAAATGCTAAGACCAGTGATGGAATCATGGGTTGGGTTATTTTCTTGACTTTAATTTCTTCCTGGGCCTGATCGACAGGTAGTATTGGCAAGGGAATTTCGTTTTCCCGTTTTCTGACAGCTCATAAATGTCGAGAACCGACAACACGGATTACACTGGTTTGTATTTTCTTAGTCTCCAGTCTTAAAATGTGTGTCCTGCGCATGTTCAGTCGCAGAGTGAAGTGTTGATCCCTCCTTATTATGAGCTGCTTGGGCTCCAGTCCCAATTGGTTTAGTCTGGTGCTATTAAAAATCTTGATGTGTTTAGCATATGACACTGATTTGGTGGAAACCAATACAGTAGTAATATCCTTACAATGCATTGTAATTTATAGCGCTCCCAGGGGGTGACAGCCTTGGAATGCCTAACAGGGCCGAGCTTATGAAAGCAGAGGTCACGTGGGCTCACTACCACCATTGCCAGGCCAGAGGCTAGCCGGAGTTCCTCTTTCCCAGCCCCCAGCACCACCTCTCTCTGCTACTCAGAGCAAATAAAACAGCTGTAGCTGCTGTGGCCATAAAAACAAGCAAGCAAACAACCCCGGGCCTCTTAGTTGTGCTTGGACCTGAAGTTAAAATGAAAAACAAGTTCAGGTGCCTTCATCTGTAGCATCCCACGTTAACCTGTCACTTCTCTTGGCAGGTGGGGAATAGACAGTGGCCTACAAACTCATTTTTCTTAAAAGCAGGAATGGAGATTGACAGGGGAACATTGTTTGTCTAAAGTTTACCTAACAATGGTATTAATGCCATAACTTTTATTGGGCACCATGCTAAGTGCTTGACGTGAGTTCTCTCCCTGCGGCCTCCTCCTCACCCCGATGGAGTGTGCGCTGCTGTCCTCTCCTCTTTTACAGTCGGGTAAAACGGAGCCTCTAAGAGGCCGAGCACCTTGCTCAGAATTCCATAGCTGGTTAGTTTGAGTTAGCAGTTAAGCCTGAGTCTGCCTGGTTAAGAGCCCATGCTTTAATCCACAACATAGTATTGGCAGTTGAGAATATTTAATCCTGCTTTCTTTTCTTCTTACTAAATTTTGCTTTCCCCAGAATGACCAGAGCAGGGGCTGGTGGGAGCAGGACAGAGATGGACAGACAGGAGCACCCCATTCAAGCCGCTGGGCCCTTTTTGAGCAGCTGATCCTTCTCTTATCCATCTCCAACCACTCCACCCCGCCCCTGCCAGCTGCCCGAGCAAACTACTGTTTATTATTCATTTTTAAGTATAAACAGTCTCAGGGCCTGAACTAATAACGTCAGCTTGAGCACTCTGAATTGAACTATGGACAGGGTTATTATGGCCATAAGTGGGAATTGTTTCCATTTTTCCAGCTAACTGTACGAATATGATAATTGGATAAACTGGTTTTCTGTTAGAAAAAACCCAGAAAGGAATTTGCCGGTGGCATATCTGCGTAGGACGGAGTCCGTGCAGTCGGCGTTAATAAGCATAGTGGTGTCGTATTTTTTTCAACCCTCTCAGTGCTATTCATTCCCACCCCGCACAGTGCGTGCTGTATGTGGTCATAGAGGAAAAACCTGAAGGGCCCCATAACAATGATCGGAACATCAAACCAGCCCCAGAGGAACACAGCGTGTCCAGGGGGGCAGAGGCTGAAGGGCAGGCCATCCCCCAGCGATTACATTTGGATTACCGGCTTAATCTGCTTTGGTATTTGACCGCCAGCCTAACCACCCCAGGCTGCATTTGGAGGATATTGAGCACTTTCATCCCCAAGCACTTCACCGGCTTTATAAATGACCCACTCGATTCCCCTCAGCCTCCTCCGGGATGGGACGTGGCAGCTGTTTAATAGCCACAGAGCAATGTTGCAGTGTTTTAGGGCAGAAAAGAAGAATCCTGCATCCAGTTTAAGCTGCAGGGAGTATTTAGGAAAGGGGAATGTAATTATCCACATTGGAAGCGGGCCAAGGCTTGGAGCTTTGGGGAAAGAGGCCTTTAGGACCTCCACTTTCCAGCCCACCTGAAAGATGGGGCTCCCTTTCAGCAGTCTAGGACATCAGCCTGCTTCCTGCTGACTTAGGAAAAAGCCCCCAGGCGCTGCCTCCTCCATCTATTCCCCATCGGACCCTGTAGGGTCAGTGACAGTCTCCTTTCCAAGGACTGGCCCTGGCTCCGCCGGGAAGACAGGATAGCGTCCCAGGAAGCTACCTTGCACACACTAGTTTGGGTTTAACATATAATCAAATCAGAGTGACAGCAGGTGGAAACAGTCCTCTGTTGCCGCAGGAACTGTCCTTGAGTTCGGAACAAAGACAGGACAAGAAAGATGAGACAAAGTATTTGCACGCGTGCATTCATGCCCGTGTACATGGGGAGAATAACAAGGACTTCCCCCAAACTGTGTATTGGCTCTTATAAAGGAATGAGTGGGAAGACCTTCTACATTCTAGCAAAGAAGTTAATCCCAAGGTGTTAAAAAAAAAACAAAACAAAAAGAAAGAAAAGAAAAGAAAGAAAGCAAACGGTGTGACAGCCAGAAGGCTGGCTTCCAGTTAAGCGACGAATAGATTTGGATACGCTCCCGGTCACAGCCCATTCACTTAAGAGAGTAGAAGTATTCGTGAAAAAAAAAGAAGTTGCCTGTAAAGCATATTTCCAAGTTTTACTCTTCCTTATTAATTTTCATTATAAACTTGGAAATGTGTTTCTAGGGAGAATTTTTGGCCCTAAGACGTAATAAAATCACACTGCAGAATGCAGCAGACCTTATAAAAGCACATATTCAAGGGAAAATTCTAATTTTACAGCACACTTTTGTGTTCAGCTAGCGTGCCTTTCTCGGAGGAGGGAGGGTGTTTGGGTTTGGCACAGCAGCTCAAAAGGTCTCAGACCCATCCTGAGGGTCAGGACGGCCGGTCCCCCCCACCCCCATAGCCCAGAAACAGGAGCGGACAGGAGCAACTTCGCCCGCAAACCAGGCACTTTTTGAGTCGTTTAGCTCCGCACAACGCTTTAGGAAGGCCGCTGGCCTTTGGGGACACTTCAGGAGCCCAGTGCAGCGGGGAGGGGAAGGGGCCCCGGGGTCAGAGCTCAGGGAGGCGCCCCTGCAGGGACGGGTACAGGGGCCACACCACGATGACATGGATGAGTGGGCTTCCTGAAATTCCTGGCAGGAGGCTCCAGGTAATGTCCACCAAACTAGCATCTTCACTTATGATTTCCATACTGTATGTGCCTTACTTGGGAAAAAAAATACTTATGTAAACATGTGGGTTGTAAAACAAGGTAAAATAGAGCCAACTGTTTGTATTATAAAAGGGTGAGCCTGCTCTCCAGAGGATTTCCCATTAGATCTTCTGTAAATAATGCATTTAGAATATGGCATGTGCCTAAAATTTTATTTAAATACAACCCAGGCCATTGTTTTAAGCTAGGTAAACCTGAAATGAGTGGATTTCTATATTTGGACTTTCTGAATCAAATTGTCAGCTTTCACCCTTGTAATTAATTTTTTCTTTGCAAATGTGTAGAGGGGAAAAATACATCTCAAGCCACACTTCTTGGGATCCAGATGTTCTCCGTTACCAGTAGCTACCCTTTGCTTAACCCACACGTCCCTCCTTTGCTTGAAATCACACCTGGAGGATTCTTCACTCCACTTAGCTTTTTTCAGAGTTTTGTTCCAATCCCTTTAGTTTGGGCACCCATGATGCAGGCTTTCCAAGTTATCCAATGTTGAAATGCTCTACTGAGTAGTTGTGAGGTCCTGCTCGGATGGACAGAGCTGGCTTCAAGGCCTGACGTGCCTACTTTTATCCTCTTCTAGTTCTCTACTGTGATGTCCGTGAGTCAGCAGGGAGAGCAGTCCCTTCTTTCCCCGTAATCCCATTGCTTCCTTCTCTCCTCAGTGAGAAAGTGGCGTGTGAAAAGTGCCCTGGGAGCCTTGGGCCAGTGGCAGATTGAGGTGGGAGAGCCAGCACTCCCAGGAGCAGGGAGCCTGGGGCCTGAATTCATCAAGGAAAACAATGCCAATGTATGTCTGTCTGTCAGGTGTCTTGGGAAGGCTGGGGTGGGAGTGGGCTGCTGGCCCTTGAGGGCAAACACCGTGTCTTCACCTCCTTGTCTCCAGTGTACCCACCTGGACCCAGCCCTCTAGAAGCGTTTGCTTGAATGAATACCCAAGGGGTTTTGCCTCGGTTGTCCCAGGATGAGGGCTCCAGGCCTGGAATGTCACACAGTAGCAGCATCAGAGGGGAGCAGGATTGGAGAGGAGCGGGGGTCTCCTGTTGTGCGCCCTGGGCAGGCTTTGCAGCCGGGAGCCACCCCTTCCCGCTCCTCTCCGAGGGCTGTCCTTAAGTTGGATTTGCCTTCTGTAGCCCATCTTCATGCGCAAGGACACCAAGATGAGTTTCCAGTGGCGGATTCGAAACCTCCCCTACCCTAAGGACGTCTACAGTGTCTGTGTGGACCAGAAGGAGCGCTGCGTCATTGTCAGAACCACCAACAAGAAGTAAGTGGCATCAGGAGCGTGCGTTGTGTATAAGCATGATGGGGGAAGGTTGGACCTGGGATTGGGGCTCAGACTGCTCCCAGACCCAGAGGGCAGAGCAGCCTCCCCCCAGCTCTGAAGGAGAGAGGAGGGCTGCACCGAAGCCCCAGAAGGTACTGAAAGCTGAAGGGCTCCCCCTCTGCAGGAGCAGCCTGAGTAATGTAATCAGTCCCATCAGGGCAGGGAAATTTGAGCAACGAATGTCTGGGCCGGTGCCTGGCACGTACTGGGGCGGATTGAATAGATGAGGGGGTGAGGGAATCACCTGGCTGTTAACTTGTGATCTTAGGGGGTTCTACTGTAAGATTGTTAGCTTGACCTCCTGGCTGGATCCAATCCTTGGTGCACTTGGCCTGGTGACATCACCGCCAGGGCTGTCGGGGAGCCATGGCCTGGAAGGCACACCTGTCTGAGTTGGTAGTTACAGGACTTGAAAGGACTAGTCTGGGGGCAGCACACCTTATCCCTCGGAGGCAGGTGCTTTGGCCTCCTGGAAGTCTCTTGCATTCTGTTGCAGAAGGGGTACTCAACGTCCCTTTGTTTCTCTTTGTGTTCTGGGGGTGGGGGAGAGGCAAAAAGTGGGGTTGAGGGGACAGAAGGTGGCCAAGGAGGAGATTTGATTCAGGCAGGGCTGCTTCTGGGCTGACCATCTTGGAAATGGCGTTGATCGTGTTTAGATTTCCAGAGCTCTGAGTGGTCACAGGAGCAGAGCCCTGTAATGAGTTGGTCTTGCCCTGGTCCAGAGGGCTTGCAGTATAGGCCCAATTCCCATGAAGTACATTTGGGGAATTAAATTGGAAGCTTTAGGAGTTAACTGGTCCACAGACTGTGCACCCTCCCCCCCCACAACATGCCTCATGGGTGCTAAGCTTAGGCCACAGGTGCCACCATCCACGGGTTTACATGCACAAGGAGGACCCAGCTCTTTGTCCATCTCTTCAGGGGCTGTGGTGCCAGCCTCCCCTCCATCTCCCTCAGGTCCACGAGGCCCATGGGGAAGCAGCCAAGCTCACAGGCTGCCCCAGTGCAGCCGCGTGTCTGCCCTCCGCTTCTGACCCCCATACCCTCTCACTTTGGCAGGGTTAAGGGGATGGGGAAGGGGTGGAGATGAATGAATTAATTTCAAGATTATTGCTCTACATGCAGCCAGCAGCCCCTGCAGTGGGCCTTGTCTATAAATATAAAGTCATAATAATAAGGGTTTGCGTTTACAAAGCACTTTGAGGCCTCAGATAAAAGGCACTTGTCCCCGTTATTGTTCTCATCATTAACGGCAGTCGGTGCCTAAAGTGGAATTTAGCAATTTCAGACAACAGAGAAATTGCCTTTAGGAAAACAAACTCCGTGCTTCAGCAAGTATTCCCTGGCGGAAGAGGCCCTGGGTCCAAACTGGGAACAAAAGTGCTTCTGATAGCACTTGGATCTGCAGCCTAGCAGTTTGTGGAGCTGGCTGCTGCCTCCCTTTTGTCCCCCAGAGGTCACTGTCGAATACAGATATCAGGCAGAAATGTGATTACCGGGGAGTGAGAGAAGAGAGGCTAGCTAGCTCACCAACAAATTCATCTGCGGGCAGATCCGCTGGGTCCCATCTGCTGCACGGATCCAGCCGTAGGTGGCGCTGTTGGCCAGGAGCAACAGGGCTCGAAGCCCGCTCCTGTGCTCGAGGCAGGGGGGCGACATTTTTGAACTGATGGGTGAAGCCAGGTGGGATGGGAGTCGTGCCCCTGGAGGACAGGGGTAGGGTTGGATTCCCTCAGAGGGGCAAAAAGTATGTGAGTGCCCACTTTGGAGCCCACACTGAGCCTCTGGTCCAGTGGCCCTGCCTGGCTCAGCCTCGCCTTCCTCAGGCCCTTCTGCCCAATGTAGGAAAGGCCACTAAATCTTTAGCTGACTCTTGAGTCTAGTGGCCTTTTCATCTACCAGGAGCAGTAATGTGTCTTATACCTTTATTATCACTGATTAAACAACTCAGTGGCTGTTCTTTTGCTCAGGATACGCTCAGCTTTTTCAGGATACTTTAAAAATCTGTTTTCAGGGGCTCCTGGGCGGCTCTGTTGGTTAAGCTGGATTTTGGCAGAGCTCTGATCTCGTGGTTCTTGGGTTCGAGCCTCTCGTTGGGCTCTGCAGTGACTGTTCGGAGCCTGCTTGGGATTCTCTGTTTGTCTTTCTGCTCCTCCCCTGCTCACAATCTCTCTCTCTCTCTCTCACTGTCTCTCTCTCTCTCACCGCCTCTTTCTCGGTTTTAAAAATCTGTTTTCATCTGACTATCCGGTTTTGGGCAGAATACATACTTTTATTCTTGTGTTACATAGTAACGATCATATCAGTGTTTGTAGAGACAGCATGGTGAAAGGGAAAGTCGGTGACTGTCCGGACACCGACCCAGACATCTGCAGTGTCCATCACACTGTGGCATTTCTCTCTGATTTGCCTTCGTCCTTTACCTGCTGGTTCTGTGCCTGTCCCGGTTCTAATATTCTGGAATGCGGTTACTAGTAAAAGCCAGAGTTCCTTTGTCCGCACCTGCCTTGTCCCTGAAGTACTGGGCTGACCACTTTTCCGGAAAGAACTGATTCCAGTGTATCACGTCCTTGGCCTCAGGTATGAGTGAGGGATGAGTCGAGGAAGAAACAAAGTGCTTTTCCAGGATCCCAGTGTGACGCCGCCACTTCCTGATAAGGGTGTTTGTGCAGAAAGAAGCTTCTTAGCCTAGAAGCTGGCAGCTGTACGTGTAATGAACCAGGGCACTGGGGTGGGAAGAGATTGGCTTAAGTCTGGTCTCTGCCACGTGCTAACTATGGTAATTGGGGCAGAGGTTCCTCAGGTATCACAGGAGCGCCCTCCTACCTGCCTCACAGGTTGTGTGATTTTGTCAAATTGCTCCATGGCCGTCCTGCAGCATGTCTTCGGCAATTCTTTGGAAATTGGAACTTGGCTGATGGGACATTGGTGACACTAACACCATGGGAGGTGTTAATAGGCATCACTGGAAAGAGGATTCTGGTTTCAAATAAATTCAGGAAACGGAACCAAACAAGTTTCTCTTTGGTAGGACTTACGGCAGCCTTGGTAGGCGAATGTGCGTTTTGACTCTAGGAAGGGCTGCGTTAGGGAGAGATGACCGGTGTGCCTGGAGCTGTGATGTTTAAGAAAGAAGGAAGGTTTGCCTACTGATTTTCCAGGGCAGAGGTGGCCTGAGGCTTCTGTGGACCACCCTGGCCGTGCCCGTGTGCAGGTGCCCCGATGTGTGTGCGGCACGGCCCGTATGACTGTCGAAGCAAACCCTGCTTCTACCTTCCGCCTCTCTTCAGAGTCTCTCCCTAAAGGCCTGACCTCTTGTGCCCTCTCTCAGTTCCCTGCAAAGGAGAATGGGTGGGGAGAGGACTGGAAATTGAGAAGGGGATACAGTAGGAGCGTGGTGGGGTACCATAGGTCATTTCTGAACTAGCCAAAAGGAAGGAGCCTTTCGGCTCAGGGTCAAGAGAGGTAGAGTTGGCCTGTTCTGGTCCTTTGACATTTGACTTAAAGTTCATCTGGTTCAGTGACTAAAGTTCATTCAGCTCCTTTATTTGAGGAAGGAATTTTCCAGAAGAAACTAGGGCCCCGAAGATAAGTGGCCCGCCCAGGGTCACAGACCAGAACTGGGCGCTGTCCTGAGAACCTTTGCTTCCCCGGGTCCTTGGAACACGGACAGAAAGGAGAACCTGCAGGGTGCTTGGGTTCTGGGGGCATCCATCCTTGGACAGAGCAAGGGACCTCGCCCGGGGAGTCTGTTTCTTTGAGGAGACGATGTAGAGAGAGGGAGGGTGAGGAGGTCTGTGGAATTATCACTTGTAATGAGGGCTTCTCCATGTACCAGTTTTGTGACTCCAGCAAGATACCTAACTGTCCGCACCTCAGTTTTCTCTGCTGTAAAAGAGCGTCATAAAAGCAACCAGCCTGGAGGGTTGTTTTGAGGCTTCAGTGTGTATAGAGCAGTGTCTGGCCCAAAATAAGCATTTACAAGCACCACCTTTCATTGTGCGACTGAGACGGAAAACGGTAACAGGAGATGGGAATAGGGAGTGTCGTGCGTCCTCCGAAACCCCAGGAACCACTGCGCTGTAAGGGTTTAGTTTCAGGCAGACATAGGGCCTTCTTTCTTCTTCATCCTTAAATCCCCAGCTCACAGCTCAAGGCCTGGGGCACCGTGATGCCTGAGACAGGTTTGCTGCCTGCCTAGGGCTGCCTGAGGCTGAGCATTCTGACTTTTCCGGAAGCATAGTGGGCCCCTTTCTAGTCTAGGTACTGGTGAGAAAGTCAAGTGCGGTTCCCCTCAAGGCAAACCCCAACGCCGAGGAGTGGAGGCGAGAAAGGGCTGCTCCCTGCGGAGAGAAAGCAGGTGCTCCCAACTCCCCTGACACTGCCCGTCAGGAGCCTCTGTGGAAAGCTGTGTAACCGCAGCCAGCAAACTAAATCCATTAGAACAGACCCAAGACTAAGCTGAGCCTCCAAGCCTCTCTGCCTCCATGCCCTGGCCTGTGGTGAAAGGTGTGGGGGTAGGACAGGCAAGAGGCAGCCCACGCACCTCAAGTTCCCTTTGATCTTGTCATTGTCACCATTGAGGCCAAGCTGCCTGGGTTTCTTTTTCCAGTCCCAGTGTCCTAGCCTGGGGAATGTGGTTTGCCAGTGTGCCTCTGTCCCTGACCCCCCCAGCACAGGACAAGTGGCAGGAAGGACGTCCCTGCGCTCTGCACAGTGAGGCCTTCCACAAGCTCTGCATGTGCTTGGGCTGCTGCTCCCCCAGTTCTGTTGCTTGTGTATATTTGCAAGGAAGATGTTAACACTTCCTAACAAGCCTTTGTGTTCACCTAATCTCTGCTGTTTAACCTTTGACTCCCCCCTATTATCAGTGTCTGCCACCTTTGCTGGCCAGCCCACGGCCCCAGGAAGCGCCCTCAGCCCGGCTGGCTGGGAAGAGGATGAGGCAGCATTCCACCCCAGTTTGCAGGCAGATGGATCGCCTTTCCCTGGGGCAGAGCTTTGGAAAATAAAGCAAACTTGTGGTGCCATTAGGGTCCCCCAGCCCCCACTCCTTTTGAACTGTCAGCCTTTAAGTAAACATTCTTCTCCTGCCGTGGGTCCCAGCACCTTGGTGGGAGCAGAGGACCTGGGAGGAGCCCCCCCCCCCCCCAGCCCCCAGAGCCTCCCCTAAACTCAGGGATTTGAGTAGGAGGGCAGGACAGAAGTGCCGCATTGATGTCAACTCTCTGAGTCCCTGGGGCATCGGGGCTTTTGAAGTGGACTCAGGGTAGCTGTCACCACAAGGGCCAGGCCCCTCAGAAGTATTAAAAGCCCCATCCTCTCCAGGACCCTCCCTTGTTTGTCTGTCCCTGCCGGCAGCATTGCCCTTCCCGGCCCACACAGCCACTGCAGCAGCGGTGATGCCTGGGTGATGGGTCCGACAGCCTCTGCCAGGGCCTCGGCCACATGTCCACTGAGGAAAAGGCCACACGGCCTGTTGCTAGAGATGAGGTGTGGTAAGCACCCACGCGGGAGCAAGGAACTTTACCCCTGACTCCACTGACCACTGGCTGTGAAGCCAGGCAAGGCATTGCACCCTTCTGAGCCTGAGTTTCCTCTTCGGTAAAGAAGGTCAAATTTCTTATAAAACAAAGTCCAGTTGTACACGTTATGGGCTAGATGTTGCTCTCTGGGTTTTTCGGTTCAGTTTGTTTGTTTTTACTGAAAGGGATCATTAATTTCTGGACTGGCACCTGCAGATGATAGGGATTGTGTGTGATAATGGAGGAAGGGGTTACAGGGCCAGCAGAGGAGCCCAGAGCGCCAGAGATCCAGCTTCCAAGGTGAGTCCCATGACTTGTCCTCGTAGACTCTCCTTGTGGATATACTTCCCTCTAGAGTCAGGCCAGCAGGGCCTTGAAAGGCCCCAGCAGGGAAAGTAGCCAGGGCTTTCAGTGGAGGTTCTGTGAGAATGGCCACTGTTGGTCCCCAACTTTGGGCAGCATCTCTAGATATACATGTTCTGTCCCTTGTTACCATACGTGTTCCCATGTCCTTGGTGTGCAGCGGAGGCCTGAGCTGCGTCACGGGAGGCTGCTTCCACATGTGGTTGGGAGTCCTGAGCCCGAAGCAGGGCCCACGCTAATCCCTGGTCTGATCAAGGAACCATGACGGGTCCTGCTCTTCGGCCACTGGCCTGGCCCAAAGGTCTTTCATTCTTTTCTGTCCAGGGCCGCTAAGCTCTAAAATACTGGTGTTCTGGCTTCCCTTCTTCCTCTTTGGCTCAGTGGAAGAACTGTAGAAACTGCACCAGAGGTACCTGCTGCTCAGTTGTTGGCAGTCTCCTTGCCGGATGTGCCTGTGACCTTTGGTGTTCCCACAGGTACTACAAGAAGTTCTCTGTTCCTGACCTAGACAGACACCAGCTATCTCTGGATGAGTCCTCGCTGAGCTTTGCTCATGCCAACTGCACGCTGATCATCTCTGTAAGATTTGCCCACACTTGGCCCCTGCATCAGAGAGAGGCTCCTTTTTTCGCTGTCCACTTCCCTTCCCATAGAGGCCCCCGTTCTGTCGCAACCTGTGGAGTGTGCTTGTTAGAGAACAAGCACCTCTACTTCAGTGTGGGGGGCCCGTGCTCAGGGAGGCTCTGAGCAGGTAAATCATAGCTGGAAGAAGAGAGAGGGTGATATGGAGGGGTGGAAATCACAGGACTCGGTGGGGTTTGGGTGGTAGGCTCCTATCCAGCCACATAACCTTTGAACAACTCATTCAACTCTACAGGCATCAGAGGAGGCCCCCCCACCCCAAGGGGGGGTGGAAATGTAACTGAATTATGTTTCTTCCTGGTTCTGCCCACAGTACCAGAAGCCAAAAGAGATCCTGGCGGCTGAGGCAGAGCTTCAGAAGGAGCTAAAGAAAGTGAAGACGGCCCACAGCAGTGACGGGGACTGTAAGACCCAGTAGCAGTGACCCCCCCCCCCCCCAAGTCTATACCTCCGGCAGCGTGGAGGGGGTGAGGCTCTTCCTGTTGCCCTATGAGACTTTGAGGCCTGAGCCTTTCTGGTGCAAGAAAGCTCCTTGCAGGCGCTGTCCAGGCTCTGTGAGAACTGGGCCTTGGGGCGCTCCTCGTCCCCGCATCATGGTCTTATCTCCTAAGTAAAGTCATTCTGAGTCATTGCGAGTGGACTGCAGTCTTGTCCACCTCTCCATGCTCCTGTCACCAGGAAGGATGCTGGTGATGACATCCCTTTTGTTCTACCCTTAGGGACCGTCAACATTAACCTTTCACATAAAGGGAGGCATGAGTCTTAGATGGAGCAGAGGTGGGGAAAGCTCTGAGTTGATGCAAACAGGTTGGGGAAGATGCCCGCCAGGCGCTGCTGGGCTCAGAGGAAGACTGGCCTGGAAGAGACCCTGTGCGACCATAGCTTGCAGAAGTGGCCAGATGAACTCCTTAGGTAAGGGTGAGTGAGGGAGTTTTTAAGATACAGTAAATTTGGAAAGCCAGAATGAGGGTCATAGCGTTGCAAACAGTTGGTGTGTATTTGAACAGGGTAAAGATGGGTTAATGGTAGATGGATAGTAGCCTAGCCCCTCAACAGGCCAGAGCCCTTCTGCGGTCCCCCCCCTTACCCTCCAGGTGACACCCACCCCACCACTGGGGCCGAAAGGGTGAGTAGTAATGAGAGGTTTTCCTGAAGGAAAGAAATGAGCCATCAGGCCAGTCTTACCCTCTCCCAGCGTGCCCACCCCCAAATTTGAATGTGTTCTTCCCTCCTTGGGGGCCTCCCAGGACTCCCCAGCCAGAGAAGAACCAGACCTGTGAACAATCAAGCTTTATTTTTACAAAAACAAACATAGCAGGTCTCAGCAGCCGGCCTCCAGTTGGGCTGGCTCAGTGCTCACTCAGCCTTCCTCAGTTTTTCCCAGGAATGGGCCCCAAGAGCTCAGTCAAGGGAATGGTCTGAGTGAGGAGGTGGGGGCCGGTGCCAGAGCAGGACAGCGGCAGCCTCACCCCTCCTTCCAAGGAAGGGGCAGAAAGGGACCAGCCGGAGCACCACCCCTCCCTCAGAGCTGTCACGGCTTTAAGAAGGGGGGGCCCCGTCCAGGCTGGACTCTTGCTCTGGCCACCAGGGAAGCAAGGGCCGGCCCAGGTCAGCTGTTCTCTCAAAGCAGCAGATCCCGTCTATCCCAACTAGTTCCTGGGAGGTGATGCCACATTTCTGAGAGTTGACAGCCTCTACCTTATGTGGTCCAGGAGCACAGGCACGGCCGGGGAGGAGGTATCACTGCACCCTCCAGGCAGGAGAGGTCCCTGAGTAGCTGGCTTCCCTGCCCCACAGGCAGGGGTGGCCCTGTCACGGGTTTTGAAAGTCCAGGACATGGAGGTTGTAAGACAGCGCAGCATAGAGATGCTTGGTGGTGAAGCGCAGGCAGTACACGGGACTGCTGAGGGGGGTCGAGGTCAGGGGGAAGGCCTGTGGGGAGGGAAGGGACAGGAATGGCAAGAGCACCCCAAGTGGGAGACAGGAAGAGCTCTACCCCCAGGTTGCCAGGCCCAGTGTGGTGGGCCAGGTGCCGATGGAGACCCCCTCCCCCCAGGCACAGCCCATAATGAGGAGTCCTGGCGTCCCAGAACAAGCGGTGGGCAGGGCTCTTACGTGCAGGCAGGCCCGCTGGCGCCGGTCCCACAGCCGCACGACGCCATAGTAGGAGGAACCCGTAGCCAGCAGGTGGTTCCCATCTGTCTGCAGGCAGTACAGGGTGCTGTCGTGGGGCTCCTCCCACTCCATGACACACTTCCTGTCCACAAGGAGGCAGTCAGAGGGAAGCGCAGGGTCCCCCCACCCCAGCTTCCCCAAGGGTCTTAGATTCAATGGGGGAAAGCCTCCTCCGTAGGGGTCTCTTTCTCCCCAGTGCCCCAGGCTAGATTAGGCCCTCCTTTTTGCTTCATGCTGGCCACACGCCCCAAGCCATGAGGCTAGGACCCCAGAGCTGGGAGCCTCCGCTGAATCTGCGCTTGCTGGCTGCTTCTACAGCCCCCACCTGTACCTTCTCCTGGGGGCTCCCCCAGGGGGCAGCTGGGACACTCACCGGACGCTGGCTCGGAGGTCCCAGTAGCGAACGTAAGTGTCATAGCCACAGGACAGGAGTGTGGAAGGGGACTCATACATGACATCCAACACCCCAGCTCCTGGGGGGAAGTCACTGCCCAGGTGCATCATGAGCTGCCCCCTGGAGAGAGAGCAGAAGGTGGAGGATGAGCAGCCATCCCACCTTGGCCCCCACACCAAATCCCTGAGGAGATGCGGCTCTCCTTCTGGAGTGAAGATCAGGCTCCCTTCAGAAAGGACCCAAGGGGGCCCTCCCTTCCCCCCCACCCCATAGGCCTCAGCCCGGCAGCCCCTGCATCACACCTGCTCGCTGCCACTCGGGAGGAAGAATGGGACCCCTCCCGTGCACACACACACTTGGTTACTTTATACTTCTTGATCCTGCAGGTCATGCAGTTCTGAGCTGCCTGAGTCCAATGCCTTAATTCCTGCCTGTAAGCTGGGGCTCAAACCTCATTGGGGATAAAGACCACACAAAGGGAGAAGGGGAGTCCCAGGAGATGTTAAAACAAGTAAACACCTTTGTGTCTGGGGAGAGAAAACGCTGAGAAAGCAGCTTAGCGGGCTGGTCCCTGGTGTTCCTGGCCCGGCTGGCCCCCAGCCCGGGGCTAGCACGCCTGTGTGATCACAGCCCCCAGCCTGCTGGGCTCCAGCCTGCTCCCCCACCCTCGCCCCTCCCGGTGGCCGAGAGCAGATTACTGAGAAGAACAATTTCTTTGTGACTGTGTAATTCCCTCCGTGACCGCGGCAGTGGGCAGACCCCTCGCCCTGATGCCAGACCCCTAGCAACCACGTAGGGGGGCCTTCTGGCCCTAGCAACTACCCCTCAACATCAAGTGCACCCGCTAATCCCTGTGGCTAGAAAACGGGTAGAAGGAGGGAGTTTCTGCCGAATGACGGGAAAGAAGAGGGGCACCCTCCAGGCCTGATCCCTCACTTTCACCCAAGAGATGCTAGGCCTCCCTTGCATGCATAACAGGAGAAACAAGGCCATGAGCACTTCCCAGGGACACCCAGGTCAGAGGCCCTGGTAGGGGAGGACTTGGTGGTCTCACAAGCAGTGTTCACAAGGAGACGGAGTCAGCCACCTGTGAGAAAGTGGACTTCAGCTGCACTCCTTACGGCTCATGTGGACTCTGACCCTCAATCTCCCTTCTCAGTGAAGCCACCATCTTTCCTAAATGCTGGACAAATAGAGGAGGAGGCTGGAGGTTCTTTTTGGGCCGGTCTACCTTTCCCCTTGAGCCCTGCTCAGTGGGGGGCCAGGCCCTAAGTCAGCACCATACCCCCAGCCGCCTCGGGGAGGTGCTGCTCTTACTGCCTGGGGTAGATCAGCCCGAGACGGATCAGCCACAAAGCCACTGCCTGAAGATCACGGTCTCGTATAGATCACGCACCTTGGCTCCCAGGAAGGGCCCGCCTTCCCCGATGGGCCCCCAACCAAGATTCACCCCAACCCCCTGGGCAGGCCAGAGCCCCACCCCCACACCTCTCTTTTGCAGGTACTTCTGGACATGTGTACACACCAGATGGGGGCTATTTTGCTCCACAATTCTCCCTCCTTCCAGATTTGGGGGCCCTGCCCCTTCCATTAGTGAGGCCTTCAGGAATGACTGAGGAGCTCTCCCCTTTAATCTGTAGAAGTAATTTCATGTTTGTTTGAAACAGAAGATGAAAGGCAGTGGGGGCTGGAGGCGTGAAGCCCAGCATGGCTCTACCTGTCTACCCCTGGTCCCTGGGTTTCGAAGGAAAGAAAGGTGGGCACCCCTGGGCTGGGCAGGCTCAGCAGGGTCAGGACCAGCAACATCAAGGCCATATCCAGTTCAGATTGCCATGCTGGGCCCCTGCCCCAGCATCCAAGCCATCACCGCAAAGTGTCATGCCAGTGTCTGCAGTAATCACAGAGCCCTGCTTGCTCAGGGAGACGCAAGGGCCACCGTGCGCCCCAAGCCCTGGAGACCGGAACCAGTCCCAAAAGCCCTAGTCTGCCAGCCCAGCCGGGCCGGGGACAGGAGAGTTTCTGCAGCGCTGTTCCCGGATGCTCTGAGACGGCCACACACACTTTAAATGGGCCAATAAAAAGATACAATTTCTTTTGCCTCTGGGCCTGGGACCCTCAAACTCTGTTGTGCCCGTGAGGTTAAGTTCAGAGCATAAACTGACACACCAGGCTCTGGGAAATGGCCCGTCTCTTCAAATAGCAGCCCAGCAGTGCCATAGGAGCCCTGCTGGGGCTTTGATTCAGGAAAACAAACAGAAATGGCACCGAGGGCCCTTCGTGGCCCCCACCCCAAGACCAATTTAACTAGAAAACTCTAGCTCAACAGCGCTGGTGAAGGGAGCAAGATCAGCCCGACAATAGCCCCAAACTTGGGGAAAGGGGGACAAAACAAGCTGTCTGTCTCCTCAGCCCCTCCTCTGGGGCTCCTTTTCTTACTGCAAGTGTGTTCTTGTAAAAACGATTAGATTGCAATTTGTATAACATGGTGACCCCCAAATTCAGACGTTTCACCCCTTTTCTCTGCAAAGAATGTCAAGAATGCTTCTCGGCCTCTCACCATGGGGGGGGGCAGGAGGGGGACGCAGAGCCCTGGCCATCGCACAACTTGTGTGGGAACAAGACTGCCCCTCAGAGCCCTGGGCCAAGACAGGAGCAACGGCCAGCTCTGTCACTCCAGAGGGCCAGACAAAAGTCCATTCCCTTCCAACTCCTCTGCACAAAGCCTGGGCCTCGAGGAGCTGCTGAGGGCCGAGGAGGGCCTCCACACCCCAGCCTCCCCTGGAGCCCGACTCCAGCAATTCTCTCTCCACCCAGGGAAAGATAAAGACAGATGGGGCCACCCCTGTGAGCCTAAGAAGGAGGGCAGGCCGGGGCGGGCAGCCGGAAGGAGGCATGACCTCAAGGCCAGGCTGTGTGCGCCCCCCCCCCCCAAGTGCCTGGGCAGAAAGAGCAAGCAGAGGGTGGCCCCCTCCCAGAGACCCTTGGAGGAGGTGATCAGGTGAGGGAACCAGGGCCACCGGGCTCACCCCACCGTGCTGCACAGCAAGTCTAGCTAGAGGGAAGGGGGGGCAAGGGAGGAGCTCCCCGACAGAAGGAGATTTAATAAAGCCCTGGCCCTTCCATCACCATCTTCATAGGGACAGCTCACGGGAGGCAGGTGCTGACCCTGAAGGCCCTGATGTCCCAGCCCGGAGAGCCCCTCCCACCGCTGGTCTGGGCCTTGCTGAGCCAGTCCTCTCATCCTGGCCTCCACCAGCCTCCCTGCCTGTGCTTCCAGCGCACACCGCAGCCCCCAGAAAGCCTTGTGCTAAAGGGCCCTGAGACAGAAGAAACCATATCCCTGTCCCACCTCCCAGCCTACATCTAAGAATGCCTGTGGCCCCCACACCATTTACGTTAGCACACTGGGTGCCTGGGGGTGTTCCCTGGAGATCCTAGGGGTTCCTGTTCCCACATCTGGCCTGTGGGGCCTGTGCGGCCCCAAAATGCAACAGCAGCATTCAGGGAAGGGAAAGGACGGAAGGGTGACAGTTCACCTTCGCACATCTCTGCTCCCAAGGGGGCAGAGGGCCTGAAGGAATAAGCTGGGCCAAACCCGGTCACTCAGTGGGAGGTCTCTCCTCCTTCCTACCCTCTCCCCTCTCTTCCTTTCTTTGAGCAACAACCATTTAATGAGTGCCTTCTGTATACAAGGCATTTGTGCTAAGTAGGAGCCACAGGGACATGTCAGATCTGACTCTGAAGGAACAATCCCTGTCCTCAAGGACTTTCCACCCAGTGAGGGAGGGAATCTGTCACATATCCAGCTACCAGCACAAGGGGTGACTGGGTCGTTTCCAGAGGAGAAATGGAAGTTTTATAAGAAGACAGGTGAGAGAACATTGCACCCTGCGGCACTGAGTGACTCCTCAGTGAGTGACAGGAGCTGGGGGGTGGCCCAAGTGAAGGGCCGAGGCAGAGCCGGAGCACCTGGCCTGTATGCCTATGTTTTCACCCTGCAGGCATGCCGGGTTGCCCAGGATCTGGCTTCCAGACCACAGTGGCCTTTGGGTGCACCCTGCTCCCAGGCCTGAGCTCCGGGGGGGGAGGGGGGGGGCAGGGAGGTGCTGTGTTGGTCCAGCCCTCTGGTGGGGAGGGCGGGAATCAAGGAGCCACATAGGTCCTGAGAGTAAGCACAGAGTGGGGGAGACCAGAAGCCCACAGACCTTAGCCTGCTCAGCCCCGTCAGGTGAGAGGGAAGCTCGCGGCCGCTCGCGTGCATGTGTGTGCGCGTGCACAGCCCCCGGCGCCTGCCCGCGCACACGTGTTCAGACACAATGGCTCAAAGGCCAGGCGGCCAGGCAGCCCACTTTGTACTGCTAACAAGGGGACCATAATTACAGGAAGGGGCAGCCGGGCAGATAAAAGGATACAAAATTTCAACATCTGTTGCCATAAAGGGATAAGGAGAAGTGAAACGCAAAGTATCAGTTTGGTGTCAGCAGGCAGAGAGCCAATTTCAAAGAGTTCAGGGGGACAGAGGGGACAAGAAAGAAAAAGGAAAGGGGGGAGAAAGAAAAAGAAAGAAATTACAGGGTTCCTTAAAGAGGTAAAGAAAAAAGAAAATGAAAAAATCTGTCAGTAATACTTTCAAAGGAGAAGGCAGGTACTTTAAAGAGGGCAGTTCCCGTAATCACCCTGACCGAGGGCCGGGGGCGGGGGCAGAGGTAGAGGTGGAGGAAGGGCAGAGACAAAGCCACACCTGGGCCAGATGGGCACAACTGGTGCCCTCAGATCGGCCCAGTTTGTGCTCAGGACACTGGTTCCTTCTGCAGACGGTTAGAGAGGGCTGCAGCCAGGCCCCCTCCCCAGTCTAAATGCCACTAGATGCTCTGACGTGCATCTCCTATGCTCAGCCTGGGGTCCCGAGAGAAGTTCCTGGCACGTGGTGACTAACTAGGTGACCCTATGAGTGCTCAAAGGGTTACCAACTGCAGCCACAGGAGCTAACATCAGGGAGGGCTTTGTGGCAGAGGTGCTGTCTCCACTGAAGAGTAAGCGGGACAGAGAAGGGGTAGTCCAGGCACTGGGGCAGCCAGAGCAAAGGCTCAGAGGGCGAAAACAGAGGGCCCCGTCAGAGCGTGTGAGAAGTCTATCTGCCCTACCTCTGGTGAGAGAGTGCCCACTCGGGCCTGAGGATAGAAATGGAGGAGTGACGGAGAACCAGGGATGACCCTGGCCAGCAGGAGAGATGAGGGGATGTGTGCAGAGGCACACGCACGGTCACACACATACGGGGCAGTAGGGTGCCTAGCTGAGGATCAACCCCTCAACACCCTAGGAGTAGCCAGGTCACCAGAGTCCACCCCTGTCCCCTTCCCTACCCGACGGTCCTGAAGCTGGATGAGGGCTATAGCTGGACCCATTAGGATACGTCCAGGTCTGGGGTCACAGACCTCTCCAGCCTGGTGCTCACCTGCAAATGTCCTGGACAGAAAGGTGTAGCCCATAGCAAGGACGAGCCCGGGAGGAGGGGTGTAGAGGATGTCGTCAGGCCAGGCAGCCTCCCAGGCCTTTCAGCTGCTGTAAGGTATGCCCCACACAGCCACCTTCCCAGAGGCCTAGCCGAGGTTCCTGCTCAAATGCACGCACAGAGCACCAGGCTCAGGAACAGGACGGCTTTGGCCTAGTTCCCCAGGCCTTGATGGGATTACAGGGCCTAGCGAGGGAGACTTCCGGGATTGGCTGTTGGCTCTATCTGTCAAGATGGAGCCCCTGCGGCCTGCAGCTGGGCCCGAAGACCATCTACCTTGGAAGCAGGAACACTCGGGCACCTCCGGGTTGGGTCAAGGACTATGTCTTTCTCTCTGCCTTGTTAGGTTAGAAATTCCCTGTCCTGGGCCCAGCCCATGGTTCCCAACTCCAGGAGAAAGAAAGGCAGAAAAGGAAGAAAGCAGAGAGGGATGGTCAAGCTCCTTGCCATCTAGGTAATGGCTGTATGCCATGGCTGCCCTTGAACCCGTGTACTCCAGCCAGCACCTCCCCTTCCCTAACTCGTAGGGAACAGAGTCCAGAGGGGTCTTGATGGAAGGGCGGAGGGAGCTGAGGTAACTTTGAGGGGTCCCCAGGCACTGCAGGAAGTCGCCTAAGCTCCCGGAGAGCGGGCAGCAGGAAGCAGACGTGTGGAGCAGGGCACCTCCACTGCCCTGCTGTGTCCCAGCCCCGCCGTCATCCCGAGGGCAGCCCCAGAGGGGGGATGCCCGGAGCACTCCTTCCTCCCCCCCACCCCGCCCCCACCCAAGTCACAGCTCACACATAAAAGAGAAAATCCCGGCGCTCCTCAGGTTTCACTGGTGACAGGTTAAAAGCAAAGAATCCCCCCGGCCCCGCACAGCGCCCCGCCACCTAGTCCTGCGGGCGGTGCTGCCCCACCTTCCAGATTGGCCTGTCAGTCAGGCTTTGGCATTATTGAAAGATCAAACTCTGTCCTGCCTGTTCATTACCTTAATCCTATTTTCTACATGGCTTTATTATCTGCTTGGGCTTCTCTGGGAAAGACAGCTACAGTCACCCTGTCCATCCGCTTCCTCCCGCCAAAAGCAGATGCCTCCACCGGGGCATCTTTCCTTCGAGCCCTGCACCACTCAGGCTTCCAGGCTCCCCTGGAAGCAGGAGGGCTATGGAAATGAGGCCTGGCTTCTCTCAGTGGTGATAAGGGGTGGCTGAGGGCCAGAGAGCAGGCAAAGCAACAAGATGCCCAGGCCGGCCCTACTATGGGCTGTCCAGAGGGCGCAGCGGTGGGATCTTGTCTGGCTCGTCAGAATCCTGGCTGTAGCTGTGCTGCGCCCCTTACCATTTGGCTTTCTCCTGGGTTCTGAAAAGATCCAGCATTTGGGGTTAGTGACGACTAGGGATCTCATAAGAGTGCCCTTCCAGGAAGGAGTTGGTGGTGGCTTGTAACTACATCCTGGCTATAAATCTGTGCCCAGGAGTATCCCCACCAAGGAAACCACAGGCAGAAAGAGGCGGCCCTCAAAGGTTACTCAGCTTCTGAGACAAAGCTGGGCCACTGTGGTGCCCTGCCCAGGCTCATTTACCACCCCGAGTATAGGCCAGCGAGGCTGCCAGGCACAGGGCCCGGCTACAGGACTGAACCTGACTTGCAGCAGAAACACCTACCTTGTGACCTGCGGCCTTGCTTACTGTCATGGGCCTTCTCAAGACCAGGAGGTCAGCAGGGCCACTCCGCCTTTAGTGGCCACAAGCCACAGGTATTCGGAGAGTTAAAAGGGAGAGTGTCTACAAACTCTAAGGTACTACTGTGGAAGGCAGCTGCAGGGGAGGAAGAAGAAAGGGAAGGAGACGGGCACTGTATGGGCACTTTTACAAAATAACTGTTTTCATACTAGTTCTGTTAAGTAGAGATAATTAAATCTCACTTACAAATGTGGAAACTGAGGCCCAGAGTGCCCCCACCCCCATATCACAGAGCTAAGAAGAGGCGGAGGTAGTTCTAGAACCCGAGTCTGCCGACCACGCAGCCTGTGGGCCCTCTGTGGCTCCTCCCAGCCTCCCTGTCACACCCCAAGGAGGCCTTCCTTCCGCCTCAGCCCCAAGTGGAAGCACCAAGCTTGCGGGCGGCACGGGTGCGGCAGGACGAGCCCTCCAGCGCCCCAGAGGCCGTGGAACACAGGATCCCTTGCAAGTTTCAGCTGAGCTGTGCTGGCAACAGTATGATGTGACCATCGGCTACATTAACGAAAGCCAAAGATCTAGAATAAGGAGGCGATAGCACCTGCCACTCATCATCTCACACCCAGTGTGTTCAGTACTCAGTTATGAGCACCTCATTTCAAGAGGGATCCAACCAGATATATTCAAAGAAACGTTCAGGTGAGAATGGTCCTAAAATGAGTGTGAGACCAACACCACAGGGTCATCCGCCCAGCTGTTCCTCACTTTCTTGCTGACCAAAATCTGATCTGTGCCCCCGTCCCTCCCCAAATGCCAGTATGCCTGTGAAGAAGCTGGGCTCTTCCCCGGGCCCAGGCCAATCTTGACTGGTCACTCCATTTCCCTTGCCATAGTTTGGTTCAGGGCGAGTAATGGAGTACACTCCTGGCTCACTACACATGAGGGGTCTGCTTGGGGGCTCCTATAAAAGGATCCCCCATCTTAAGAAGAGACCCAGGCAGGGACATGTCCTCTTCCTTCCTTTTCCCCTTTGGGTACTGCCTTATGAGTGGGTAGAGCTTTTGTGAACAGGCCTGAGGATAAGGGCAACACCTACGCTGACTGAGGTGGCAAAGCAGGAAGCTGAGATGACGGGCCCTCAGGCTCTCGCTGAGCGACTGCACCCGTCAGTCCTGGGCCCGGCGAACCTTCCGACTCCCGGTGACCCCTTGTCACTTACGATAATAATAATCTCTTTCTTGTTGGAGCTACTTTGAAGTAGGCCCCCAATACTTCTGGCCAAAAGCACCCTAAACTGATGTACTACGTTTATGAGCAACGGTATAAGGGCCTCGGACTTCTGGCCTGATAAAGAGAAGACACTGGAGAAACAGGACCGAAGTTTTCAGAGATTTAAAGGCCTGTCTTCACAGGCAAGCTTCACCTTGCTTCTTGTCCAGGGTCACAGCTCCTGGAAGCAGATCAACTCTCGAAGAAGGACAGGCGTGACCACTCTCAGAGCTATCCAAAGATGTAACATGGTGTCTGGGTGAGTTGCGAGTTTCCTATCCCTGTGGTTGGATAACCATTAAGAGAACAGTGTAGAAAAAACCGTATTTAATTACAACAGCTCATGTGTTAAAAAAAAATCTTTTGGAAAGGCTGACAATACAATGGATTTTTCAGGGGAACAAGAAAAGAGAAGGGCACCGCGTTCCTGGGGATACAGAGAGGAAAGGAGACGTGCTAGAGCCCCTGAGGCAGGGGACAGACAAGAACGGCACAGCCTCGCTGCTGTGAACCACGGCGCTGAACCAGAGCCCGGGGCCTGGGACCAAGGGCAGACGTCTTAGCCTTGACCCCATGAGCACAATTGACAAAAGAAAAAAATAATTTGGACGCTATCAAAACCTAAAATTTTGGTCTTTTATCCTGTTACAAGGATAAAAAGAAAGCTCCAGACTCAAAGATAGAGGCAAGCCACGTACCTGACAAAGGATTAATATCTGGAATAAATAAAGAACTCCCCAAACTCACCAGTGCAAAAGCAAACTATTCACTTAGAAAATGGCCGAAAGACATGAGCAGAGATTCCACCAAAGAGAACATCGGAAGGCAAATACGCACACAAAAAGATGCCGTTCGCTATTAAGGAAATTCACGTTAAAGCCACAAGATACTACACCTCTTAGAATAGCTAAGAAAGAGTGACAATTCCAAGTGCTGTTAAGGACGGGAGGAAACTGCCTCTCTCATACGCTGGAGTTGGATTATAAAATGGTGAAGATATTCACAACAGTTTGGCAGGTAACAAATTAAACACACACTTACCAAATGACCTGGCACTTGCACTCTGGAGCATTTATCCCAGAGAAAGGAAAACACATGTCCACACGGAAGCTTATACTCAAATGTTCGTGACAGCTTAATTTGCAATCATCAAAGAATTGAAAATAACCCAATGTCCTTCAGTGGGTGAATGTTGTTCAGTGACAGAGAAGTTTGGGACGTCCACACCAGGGAACACTACTGAGCAATAAAGGGTAAAGTGCCAGAGATGCACAGACCAAGTACTGTGGCTCTCATGAGAATTATGCCCGGTTAAAGGGCGGGAGGCGGGGGGACAAACCTCAAAAGGCATTTCACTTACATAGTACTTTCAAACGGACGGAAGCACAGAGTGGAGAGCATATAAGTGGTGGCCAGAGGTGAGGGACGAGGCGGTTTAGGAGGGGACGGGGGCAAGATGGTGTGGCTGTACATGGGCAGGCGAAGGACTACCAGTTCTGTATCTGAACTGTTGTAGCGGTTACAGGAATCCACACATGGGATAAAATTGTGAAGAACTCAACACACACACACACACACACACACACAGAGAAATGAGTGCAATCTGAATAAAGGTCTGTGGTTTATACCAGCATCAATTTCCTGGTTCTGATATATAACAGAATAAAATAGGATATAATATGTATATGTAAAAATAAAAATATTTATAAGTAAAAAGATATCAAATTTATTATATTATCTAACGTAACTCTGGTACCTTGCTGTCCTATTTTTGGAACTTCCAATGAATCTATAATTATTTCAAAATAAAAAGCTTAAAAAAAAAATCCAACAGAATGGTAGATAATCCGATGGGAACGTATCAAGCTTACAAAGGCTCGAGAATTGTGAATAAAACCTGGATGGATTTTAACTGTTCTATGTAATTCTTTTCATGGCTCTGTAGGCCACTTCCCCAAGTCGTTTATTTCAGAAAAATCATCTCCAAGAATAGACGGGATTTTATGTAGCCACATAATCGGGCACTCTTCAGAGAAAAAGTATCATAAATCCAAACTGTTGGTAACCTGATTTCTGAGTGAAATTACTGACCTATCATAAATTACTTCCAACAGTCTCCTCGGGTTAAGTCGAACGACGCCAGGAGACATGCGCACCTTGAGGCTGCCGAGCGTCGTGGGCCACCGGGTTCTTCCCAGTCCCCCTGGACCACTCGGTGGCCCCCCAGAGCCCGGGCTGGCCCAGCCAGCTCTGTGTGTTGCCCCGCCCCCCGCAACCTCCCCGGCTGTCCTAGCCCCACCCCCACAGGAAGCCGTGGTGACTCAGGAATCTCTTACCTGTTGAGGTCCCAGATTCTTAGGGGTGAGAAGTGCCCACAACAAGCTGTCCCGGTCACAAAAGAGCTGCCAAACAAAAGGAGAGCAGAGTCAGGGCTGGCTTGTCAGAACTTGTGGCGGAAGGGGCTGCACAATTGGCACTGCAGTGCTCATTCTCCCCAGGGGATCACGGCGTTGAGACAGGATGAGAGAAATGGCCGCGGGGCCATCGGAGGGGATGACCGGAAGAGTGCTGAGGCCTACAGCCTCCCAGGGGGCCCCCCAGGCCTTCAGGAGGGTCTCGTGGTCTCTGGCCACCAGAACAGCACATCTCCAGATGTGAAACGTTCAGGCCAAGGGAGGGCACACTTCCTGGGCCTCCTCCTGGGAACAGGCTGTTGGGCGCTGGAAGGTGATGCCCTGGCCAGAGGCAAGGGTGGTGGGGGGTACTGCTGACGGTTTTGAGAGCTGGGGGCATCTGGTAATGTACAAGCTCAGGGCAGGTCCAATGGCACCAAACTGAACGGAGGGAACTATCGAAAGCGAGTGACATGGGACGGGTGATGTGCTGGGATGCGAGGGGGCAGGCGCAGTGAGGGCCCAGGCTGCTGGGGCTGCCGGGGGGGCGGGACGGCAGGCAGTTTAGAGGACAAGGACACACCTTGTTTCCCAGAGGCTCTCTTAACCCCCTAGAAAGTTCAACAAGTGCCATCTGCAGACTTTCATTTTAGGTGGAGGCCTGGGGCAGTGGGCAGGCCCCGCATGGTGAGCCAGGCTGGCTGGAGCTCCAGGACCAGAACTGGGACCTACGTGCCAGGCCCCACCATTGTTGGGGACTTGCTGGTGGGGGTGAGGAAGGGAAGCCCTCAGGAAGCCTGGCTGAAAATCCTAACCATAAACAAGAGAGTCAAAAATGGTTGTTGTCACTCAGGGGCCCCGGAGCAGGGAAGGGCCACGTCCCTACATGTCAGGAGCCGGGGCTTGATGGGGGGAGCAGACAGATTAATGACACCTTAGCAGTGTGGGGCAGCTGCCTGTCCTCCCCGGCACCTGTGCTCCCTGGTCCCAATGGGTCAACAGGGGGACGGGTTTCTGTAGAGAGGAAGCCAGTGAGTTTGTCCGGGGGGAGGTTGCCGATGGGGGAGAGGTGGGGAAAGACACTGGCCAACCCACAGACGTGCGATAAAAACGGCAGCCCGTGGTGTCTGCTTTTTGACTCCAGGCTGATAACAAGGGCATGTGAGCCACCCCGAAGCTTCCATGCCTCAGGCCAAGAGCTCCTTGAGGGATACACTCCAGCATCCCAGCTGCCTCTCGACCCACAGGAGTGCCTGCAACCACTCACCCAGAATGGCGGGCCAAAGCGGCCACTCTGTCATGCCCCAAGTGACTCCCAGCCTGGAAAGCAGCCACTGGACACTGAAGCCTCCAACTACAAAGCCAGGAGGTGCTGTCCTCCCTCGGCTCCGCATTTGTCTCTCGAGGGGAATCCATTAATAACTGGTAAAGCCAATTACCTTGGGTTGGAAATGTAATAGCCACTTGGAAAGCATTCAAGCAGCCAATTGGGCTCTCCAGACTTTTGAGGGGCGCAAGCCAGGTGAGGCGCGCCACACAGATGCAGACATCTCCAAGGAGGCCAGCGGCAGGCCTTGGATTGGCCACAGGTCTGACTCAGGGACCAGGGAAGTCAAGAAGGAGGGGGAAGGGAGGACACATCTGGGCCTGAACTGGCCATTCCCAACAGTGCCCAGAAGGCTGGGGTGGGGCTGCCAACACCTCCTCCTAGGACTCCTGTCCTCCACCCCTGCCCGCTGTCACCAGCTGGGTCTATCTCCCACCAGGAGAACTGCCTCTCACCTTCATACCCCACGAAGGCCTTTCAGGATTGCCTGGACATGGCGACCATTAAGCATTCCTTTCCAAAAGCTGCCCTCTTCCCTTGCCCAACTATGCAGTGCAGGGAGGAGGAGGGGGAAGGAGAGAGACCCCCTACCCCCAGCACATGAGAGGCCCTAAGAGCGTAATCGAACATAACATGCGGTACAAACTCTGTAAGCAACGGTCAAGCAGCTTTGGAGCCAGGCCCTGCCAGGCACACGCACTAGGACACACACAGACCTTGGGGACTGCCAGGCCTCGGGGGCGATGCTTGTTGCGGGCACAGTACCACACACCTCACACTATTGCTCCCTACTCACAGCCACACTTGCTCCCCACCTCACCCCCTAGCTCCCAAGGACTTCAGGAAGCAGAAGGCAAGAGCCACAGACCAGCCACATTCAAGGTCAGATGATTAAAAGGTGTGTCTAAATGCAGGAGACAAGACACCTGGTGCAGGGGTGGGAGGAGACGGAACTCGCTGCCCCTGGATGCCCGAAGGAGGCTTCACATGACACAGTAAGTTCCCGATAGAAGCAATTATCCCCCACTGCACGGAAAGGCAATGAAGTGACAGCCAGACTTGAGAGAATTTCCATGAATTACCCCTGCACGCCTGCACGCCTCCCAGGAGCCCCACCAGATAAAGTGCTTCAAACGGAGGCGGTGGCGGGGGGTGCGCGCATCTCAAGCTCAGCCACCACACCACCCTGCCCACACGTGATACCACCCCGCTCCACATGCGCCAGCCCGCCGTCGTCCTGCATCAGATCTCTCCACACCGGGCTCTGTGCCCCGCGGGCCAAAGATTCTCATCGAGTGCTCAGAGATGCCCTCCGCGAATATGTGCACGGGGCCTCCAGTGGCACTGCCAAAGGGATGACTCAGAGTCTGACCCATTAAAAGGTCTTTGCTACAATCTCAACTTAGAGGCTGAGGTTACTGAAAAAGCCACTCTCCCCAGAAAGAAGTGAAAATGCAAATGGCTTTCGCCTTCAGTCCCTCTCTTTCTCAGGGGATCCTAGGGACAAGGTCAGCAAACCCATGAACAGGCAGAGGCAGAAGCTGCTCGCTCCTCAGGGGACGTGACCACTCTTCCTCCAGGAGCCTACCACGCTTTATCTTGCCCTCAGGGGATGACTGGTATCTTGGGGGTTATTTCCCCATCTTCCCTTTGAGATCATGGATCATCTGGGGGCTCGTGTGTCCTCCGGTGCCTGGCCTCAAAGAGGTACTCAGTATAAGTCTGTGGGACCGGACTGCAGGGGTCTTCCAAGCTCACAGCCAACAAGGCTGGGGAAGCTAGGCATGTGGGCTATGAAGGGGGTCCCACTGCTTCTTAAAGAAATAATGCCCCCATCACCAGACTGAATGACACATGACACAGTCATACATCACTGGCGGGCAGTGGAATCCCTCATAAGCACCACAATCAGATAATAGATGTGAAATACCAACAGTACCTACAAATTAATGTCATCATACATACACACACACACACACACACACACACACATACACACGCTCTTGCACAAGTACACACCCACGTTCTCAGCTTGAGGGTCTAAAAGTCACTATCAACTCTACTCTTCTGGGATGAGAAAGTCCTTATCAGAAACTAGCCTTCTCCAACTTCTCATCTTGCTTCAGACCTTGTCCAGATTCCCAACCTACCTTCCTGGCCCCCTGGTCTGAGCTCAAGCAAACTTGGCATCACAGAGATCATCAGGCCCAAGAAGCAGACATGGGAGCCCCCACATCAGAGAGAGACACCAGGAGAGTTAGGGGTGCTGGTACTCAAGTTGAGGAATAGAAAATAATAAGAAAAAGAAGAGAGGAGAGAGGGAGAAAGGGAAATTATTTGGGTGTGAGCAGGGTGAAAAGAAGATATATTCTTGCTGCCTCTGCCTTCATTCAGGCCCTCTTAATTATGTTAGTCATTTATTGAACACCTACTAGGTGCCTGGTTCTGAGGAAGGGTTTCACAAAAATCATCCCATCTAATCGTTGTAACCCTGTGCAAGTACCACTTTTCCTATTTTACAGATGAAAAAACTGAGGCCCAGGGAGGAAATGCACCCTGCTCTGGCTCCCGGAGGGAGCAGCTAGTAGGGCTGGGATTTGACCCTCTCCCTGCCCAGCAGGTTCTCTCCCCAGCACCTCATTCAATGCCTGACACACACTGAAAACTCCAGCCCTTGCTGAGTGAACAAATGGATAACTGAACAAATGGCTCCACCTGGAAGAAGAAAGGAGAGACCGAGTGGCCCTGAGGAGGCAGCAGAAGTGGCGTGCTTAGCAGCTGTGCCCCACGGCTGGCCCGGAGCCACCCAGCTGGCCCAGGCCCCAGCCGCCTCTGAGCCGGGGCTGACACACTTTGGCAAGGGAGGCCACCAGAGCTGTCACATCATTCACCAACATGCCCATCAAGTGTATTCAGTTCTCTTCAACCCGCATTGGCATTTTAATTACTGTTGGGTAAACTAATTTGTACAAATGAAGGCCGGCTGCCTAATAGAATATGCAAGCTCTCTGACCTCTGACAGGCACTGACACGAGATACAAAGGCCGCCGAGGAAGGCTTTTTATCTGAGCCTTATTACTCTCTATTACTCCAATTAGTCAGGCTCCACTGCTCCTAATTGGAGGAAAAATTGCAATTAAATCAATTTTTGATGGGCTGCAAGTGGGCTCCCGAACCGCCCTGCTTGTGAAACACTGATATTATAGCAGCAAAGGTCACAGGCCTCATCGGCACCTGGCCCCCCCCCCCATTCCCCTTGGCCCCCTCCTAAAATGCCTCAAGGAAACCCCTGCCCCTCCATCGGCTCGGCCTGCGAGGGTGGGAAGGAGGGAGTCATTAGAACATGTCAGGTCTCATTGCTACGGCCGCCATCTGCTAACCTGCGCCACTGACATCATTACGGCAGCTGAGTCCCAAAGCCTGAATGCAGTGCGAAGGTCACACAAACTCGCTCGGTGAGGGCAGGCCAGGAGAAGTAGTGTCCCTGACAGCACTGAGAGGGAGGGACCGGTGGAGTGGGAACAGGAGGTCAACAGCAGTCGGGAGGGGGACAGACACAGGCTGCAGCAGGTGAAAGTATAAGGCAGTCGGTTCCCAATATCCAGCCAACAGGGCACCCCAGGCCACCCGAGGGGAAAGGAAATACATGTGTTGGGGCAGGAAAAAAAAGGGGGGGGGGGCAAAGAAATCTTGCTTTCTCTCTAGCAAACATCGCACACTGCAGTTGGGGAAGCATCCTCCTGAATGCAGACCGGAAGGCTGAAGGGCACATCAGTGATGGAGCAGGAGGACACTGGGGGGCTTGCCATCCACAGCAGCGCCTGCCCATGAAGGCTGGGGTTGGGGGGCAAGTGCGCCTAACTAAAGCTGTATGGCCAGGGAGGGGAAGGGAAATACAACTTTGTTCATCAAACCAAGGGATAAGGAGACCAAGGGGCCTTGCGAAGCTTGAACGAGTGAAGTTTTAGGCAAATAAGAAGGTCCATTTCACATCACAGCTGGCATACCATTACCTCAAAGACATGGTGCAGACAGAAAATATAAATTCAAAAGAACTTTAGCCAACTTCATGGATGACTGAACCCGAACGGGTTAACAGAAAGGAGCCCTTCAAGGAGTCAAAACCAAAAATATGTTAAATAAATTGACTTAATGGAATATTACACAGTCATCCAGAATGATGCTTCCAAAGAGTACAAGCAACAGTCTTGGATGTTATGATAAGAAAAAAAGTCGAGAACAAACAGCTTTAATATAACTATTTTTTGAAAGCCTGCAGATGGAAAAGGAAAGCGTGGAAAGAAACATACTGAGATGCTAAGAGTGATTATGTCTGGGCAGTAGAATAGCAATTCTCTCTTTTAAATTTGATTTTTCAGGGGCACCTGGCCATGAATTTGGCTCAGGTCATGATCTCAGGGTCGTGGGATTGAGCCCCACGTTGGGCTCTGTGCAAAAAAAAATTTAATGTTCCAAATCTTCTTTAACAAGCAGGTGCTACTTTTTAAAGGGAAAAATATCATTTATGCCTTTTAAGGGAAAACACAATGTAATCAGACACTCCTAAATACTGACCCATGGCTGTGAACAGGTGGACCCAATAGCGAGCTTCCTGCCAGAGCAGGAATGGTGGCCCTGACACACCTCAAACTGAAGCTACGGGACTGACCAGTAGCTCAAGGTTAGTCAGGAAGGCCAGATAAGAAGTGAGGGGCTCCACTGGCCTCTTTTTCCCGACTAGGCACTGGCCAATAGGGAGCAAGAGCAACTCCTGACGCCCACAGCTGGCAGAGGCACCCTGCTCAGGCTCATTCTCTCTGTCTCTCTCTCTGTCTCTGTCTCTCTCTCTCTCTCTCTCTCTCTCCAAACCCCAAACCTCTCTTAGCTCAAGTGCATCAGGACAGGATGGTGCCAGTGACCACCTACAAGGTCAGGTGTTCTGAACAGAGAACCCAAAGGGCTCCGATGTTCACTCCCACTGCAACTCTAACAAACTCCAAGAAAGCAAGTTTGCTGCTGCACCATGGGTGAGTGCTGTCCTGCAGCTGGGAAACGCCTCCCATTATTCATTTCAGATTTTAAATTTCACTTAAAAATTTTTCACCAATGGTAAAAGCTCAGTCTGACCAAGGATGTAAGGTCCTGACTGAGGTTAGAGAAAAGGAAGCTTGAGGTAGGGGTTGCTCTTCCCAAGTGCACTCACTCCACTCAGTGAGTAGACTCAGAAGCGTGAGCGATGGAAGGACAGAATTAACACAAGAGGAAAAATTAAGGATGCCAAAAACAAGGACTCACTGTCCAATAGGAATTTAACAAGATGTGTTGGGGGCTGCAGGGAGCAGAGCCTCTATGCTCTACTTTCCATCCGCACGGCCTCTAAACACGAGAACAGCTCCATCCGATCCCGAGAGGAAGAAACGGCAGCGTGCTCCAGTGCAAAAGGAAAAGTTGGCTGGCCCGGACTTACTGAGAAATGACGACATAATACACAGCTGTGTGTCTGACAAGAGGCAATGGAAAAGAAGAGATCAAGATGGTCGATATTTGCAGACAACATACTTATCTACTGAGAAAATCCAAAAGACTGAACTAAAAGATATTACAATGGGAGCACCTGGGTGGCTCAGTCGGTTAAGTGTCTGACTTTGGCTCACATCATGACCTCACAGTTCGTGAGTTCGAGCCCCATGTCAGACTCTGTGCTGTGCTGACCGCTCAGAGGCTAGAGCCTGCTTAAGATTCTGTGTCTCCCTCTCTCTCTGTCCCTTCCCCTTTTGCACTCTGTCTCTATCTCTCAAAAATAAATAAAAATATGTTTAAAAATTTTAATAGAAACGATTATGATACCTAGGCATGGGCTTGTTGTAAACATTACAGGAGACAGCTTACCCAGTGATGTTAGCTATTATTACCTACCAGCAATCACCAACCAAATGTAATAAGAAATCCACTCACAAAAAAATAATTAGAAAACTGTAAAACAGCCAAGGATAAACCTAACAAAAAACACCACCAACAAAAGACAAGACAGGCCCATATGGAAAAAAAACAAAAAACAAAAAACTTGCTGAATAAATAGAAAGATCTATCATGTTCCTGGATAGGAAGTCTCAAGATTAGAAAACTGTCACTTCTCCCCTAATTAACCTACAAATTCAACAGTGTCCCATCCAAACAAGATTTTTTACTTCATCAATTGATTCTAAAATTCATCTGGAAGTGGAAATCCACAGGAATAACCAAGAAATATTTTTACAAGAACAACAGAAGTTTAGGTTTTTTTTTTTTCAAAGATCTTATCCTTAAGTAATCTCTACACTCAATGTGGGGCTCGGACCCATGACCCTGAGAACAAGAGCCACATGCTCCACCGGCTGAGCTGGCCGGGGGCCCCAAGAAGCAAGCTGTTCTCCCAGATATCAAACATGCTCTAAAGCTGCAGCTAGAACAACATATAGATCAGTGGACTAAAATAAAGAATCCAAAGCCATACCTATATGTTTGTAAGGAATTAGTAAATCCTAAACAAGGCTTTTAAATTAGACAGCAGATAAAGTGTGAACTAGTCAGTGAAGGGTAGAGACACCACAGAATACATGTTTGGGAAGAATATCAAACTCGGGGCACCTGGCTGGCTCAGTTGGTTAAGCGTCCAAGCCTTAATTTCTGTTCAGGTCATAATCTCATAATTCATGAACTTGAGCCCCACACTGGGCTCTGTGCTGACAGTGCAGAGCCTGTGTGGGATTCTCCCCCTCCTTCTCTCTTTCTCTACCTGTCCCCTGCTCTTGTATGTGCTTTCTCTCTCTCAAAAATAAATGAACATTAAAAATAAATTTAAAAACAACTAGAGGGGCACCTGGGTGGCTCAGTCGGTTAAGCCTCCGACTTTGGCTCGGGTCATGATCTCACATTCGTGAGTTTGAGCCCCACGTCAGGCTCTGTGCTGACAGCCCCACGTTGAGTGTAGAGAACCTGGACTCTGCTTCCGTATTCTGAGTCTCCCTCTCTCTCTGCTCCTCCCCCACTCACTCCCTGTGTCTCTCTCTCTCAAACTAAAATAAAACATTAAAAAATTTTTAAAAACAAAACAAAACAAAACTAGAGCCCTACCTCAGAGACGACCTCAATTCCACATGGATTAATGAGATAAACATTTTTCAAAATTCCATGAAAGACCATAAAGTATTACAAGAAAATATAGGAAGATACTTTTACAATCTTGGAATAGGGAAAGACATTTTTTAATGGGTTTTATTTATTTTTGAGAGAGAGAGAGAGAGAGAGAGAGAGAGAGAGAGAGAGAGAGAGAGAGAGCGCGAGCAGGGAAGGGTCAGAGAGAGAGGGAGACAGAATCTGAAGCAGGCTCCAGGCTCTGAGCGAGCTGTCAGCACAGAGTCTGACGTGGGACTCAAACCCATGAACTGTGAGATCATGACCTGAGCCAAAGCTGGATGCTTAACCAACTGAGCCACCCAGGCACCCCAGAAAAACATTCTTAAGATGAAACAAAACTCTGAGGCTGAAAAGGTAAAGATGACAGAACTTGTCCCCAAATAGCCAACAGAAGATGCTGTAAACATCAGCTGAAAGGAATTACCAAATATTCATAATAGTCAAAATGTTCATACCTGGAACATATAAAGAAATCTTATAAATCACCAGTGGAGCAGGTAGATTAATGAGCAAAATTTTTCAGAAGTTATTCATAGAAAAAATACACATGACCAAGAAATCATGACATAATGTTAAGCCTCCCAGTAACTAAAACTAAAGAATTACAAGTTAGACCAATGGAAATTGCTACATGCACTTACAGAGCATTTCCCACCTGCTCGAGGTCAACCAGGTACTGTTCTAAGCACATTATGTGTGTGAATTTGTTCATTTAATCCTTAAAACATTCCAATGGATTTGACAATAGTGTTCTAGATATAATAATAGTATAGTAATCAAAAATTTTTTAAAGCATCCTCATCTTTCAGAATACACACTGAAATATGTATTTCTATGCTTGATGTTTGTTTCACAAAGCGTTGGAAGGGACGGTGTGGGGAGGACTGTAGACGCAGGCATGGCTAAGAGTTGGCAATTACTGTACTTCTGTATATTTTGTAACTTTCCATAAGAAAAAGTGGTTTTTTTGAAAAAGTTTTTTTTAAGTGACTATGAGGTATGAACTGCCAGGCCCATTCCCCTTTCACAGGCGAGGGAACTGAGGAATAGAGAGGTTCTGTAACACACCAAGGTCACATTACTAGTATGTCGGGGGCTCATGACTTGACGTCAGGCAGGTGAGCCCGAGCCTAACTCATAGTATAGTCACTCCTCTATAACTGCTCCCTAAATGAGGTAAGTATTTTACCCAACAGAGAAGCAAAAATTTTCTTTAAGAAAAAGAAACCAAAAACCTCTTATTCCTACGAAGTCTAAGAGGAAATAGCACCCATTGTACCCATTGTTCGTGGGTGTCTATATTCTGATACTGTCCCACTGGAGGGCAATTTGGCAGCACCTGAAAACTTCCAAATGCACTTACCCCTCAATCCAGCAAGTCTTTTCTGAAGCTCTTTCCTAGAGAAACCCCTAATAATATGCACAAACAGGCAAGTAGGCAGGTGTTGTCTGAGGCCCTGTTTATAATAACAAACCACCAGGAACCACCTAGTGTCCGACAGTAGCAGGATGGCTAAGTGTGCTGTGTTGTGTGCACATGACTGTGAACTAGAACGCAGTGGGAGAAGAATGAGCTAAAGCTGTGTGTTCTAACGGCGACAGCCCTGTGAGCCAAACGGAGAGAGGAAAAATTCAAGTTGCAGAACAAATGCATGATGAGCCCAAAACAAAGCAAAACTCTGTGTGTGAGTGTGTGTGTGTGTGTGTGTGTGTGTGTACATACACACGTACATACATATACCATTAAATTATATGATCTAATTGCTTCAAATAAAAGATGTGGAGTCACATGTACCAGACTTCCTATAAAAAGGAGTGTGGAGGGTGGGGAATGGGCCGCTGGAAACTCAAGGGGACTTTTTATTTTACGTTTTATGTATTTTAGTGTTTGAATCTTTTACAACTGTAACGCATTTATCTATTACGTAAAAATTAAACAAAATAGAAAGTGAGAAATTAAAAGGAAGATGGTAATAACAATATTCATTTTCAAGTTGCCCGGGAGATGGGATGTCTATGGTGGCACACTGAATCCAGAGCTACTCTGCATTTACCACAGACCACAATGTCTCTTGACCGCATCCTGGACCTGGCTGGCGTCCTCCGACACAGACCCCTCACCTGGAGGCCTTCCGAGTGGCTAAGGCCTGGGAACAGCTGCCTATGAGAATTTCATAATTTCACCCCTGCTCTTATAGAAGCTTTCCTCTAAATGCCTGCTTTCTGACCACTCTCTCCATAAAGAGGTCAACGACCTCTGCCAACAGGTGAGCTTCTGCACCCCCCTGGGGGCCCATCAGAGGCCAAGGCCACGGCTGAGCCTCCAGCAGTGCCCTGCATGGAGCGAGTACTCAAATAAAGCCTGAAGCACAAAATAGTTTTCCAACTTCAAAACAAATCACTTTTTCCCTTTAGGCAGCCCATTCTGGCGTCACAGTAGTCTAGGTCAGGCCCAAGGCCTGGGCCACCAGGCTGCTAATGCCTTCTTCTGGGCATGGGTGGCCCACATGGTCTGGTGATCACTGGGGAGATGAGGCCGGACCAGATCTGGTATTTGTTCAGGTTTGCTAATGAACACGAGGGGCTGGCATGTGAAGAGGGGCATGAGGTGGAGGATGATGAGAGCCATTAGGGTCAACACAAGCAGGAGAGCAGAGCTTGCCTGGAGAATTACACAAATATGCCAGATATAAACTCACCCGTTTATTTTAAAATCTGATTCTTTATAAGTATACCCACATTAACAAACCATAAAGGGACCTGCAAACTCAGAGTCAGTCCAGATATGGCCAGGAGCATTAAGTGTTTATAACACCAACAGAGAAGAAGAAAAGGTCAGGTCAAAGAGAACTCTATGTGAGCTACAATCCTAAGACCTTATATCTCTGACCCACTGTCAGATTTAGGCCCAGCAATGGAGTCCCCAAGACATTTACCTGAATCTTATTTTTATTCTCCATGTTCCATAAGCACCAATGGGAGGCCGTCATTTTCATGTGACAAGCATCAAACTACAATCAAGACCTTCTAGAAAGAGGTTCTTTCTGATGAAACAAAGGTCAGGAGAGCCCATATGCACGACCCACCACATGACTGTGTGGCCTTTCCTCATCCAGTGGCCTCACAACTGTAGCAAGGCTCAACGTAAGAGAGGCCCTACTGATCCACCAATGAAAAAGAGTCCCACAGTGACATCCAGCAAACTAAAACCCAGAGAGGCAGAGGATGTGAATGTCGACCTGTGGTTTCACTGCCAACAACCACACACCTGGACCTTTTCCCTTTCATCAGAATAAGACAGGAGTAGGGCACTTGGATGGCTCAGTCAGTTGAGTGTCTGACTTTGGCTCAGATCATGATCTTGCAGTTCGTGGGTTTGAGCCCTGCATCGGGCTCTGTGCTGATGCCTCAGAGCCTGCTTTGGATCCTCTGTCCCCTCTCTCTCTTACCCTCCCCCACTCTCTCTAAATTAATTGACTGATAAAAATGCTAGGAGAAGGGAAGGTGAAACTCTAACTTCCTCAACCTTGTATGATTGCTGTGGCAGGTTCCAGCATTACTCTGAAGGCTACCAGGCAGGGGTGAGGTGGAGTTGAGAAGGAAAGGGGTGGCATGGAATTGGCAGGCCAGTAAGGCCTGGTGTGCACATAAATTCTGCACAGCAGGGCTTCAGAAGCAGACCCACAGCAAGAGGAAAGGAGAGAACGAAGGGTCTGTGTGCACAGCAGGTGAAGCCTATCCCTCAAGGAGGAAGGGCTCCCTTATAGAAGAGGGCTAGCAGCAGACCTTAGTGCAAAGCCAACTGATAACTAGTGTCCATTCCTTCCCCGTGACAGGAGGCAAGGGCCCCAGAGTCATCACTTTGTCCACACAGACTGAGGCTTACATTATGTGGGGACATGGAACAATCAGAGAGAGAGTAGAAAAGTAAGGGTACCGAGGTCCTTTCCTACAAGACTTCCCATTACAGGGCTTTCCAGGAAAGTGAAGTTCCAAGGAAATTCCTTGTTCCCAGATTAACTAGCAGCGCCAGGAATGTAGACCTGAGCTTTGTTCCTTCCCAATATTTCCTGCCCTCTTGACAATGGCACCAAGGAGGGAGGAGGGAGTAGTCTGTCTCCCATTCTATTCTGTGAGGTAAACTGTCCTCCTTGAGGGTCATTTGCGTCTCCTGCTAGTTGTTTCCGTCTGGAGGAGGATGGCCAGGTCAGGCCTGTGCCGTCCCAGGACTTGGCTCCAGACCCTTCCTGCCCCACTGGCTGAGCCGCTCCCTGTTCATCTGTCCAGACTCATGTGTCTGCAGCGGGTCCTTTCTCCTGTGTAGGTCACGTTAGGAAAGTGGTTTTTGTAAGGACACCATGAACAGCTTACAAAGGAGGCATCTCCATCAGCAGACCAGGAATGATGTGAGCAAGAGGAGGTGATAGGCTCTGGTTTGATAGTTCTCTCCATATTCTGACTCCGTTTGAGAGCTGGTGGCCAAGGCTGTGAGCTCAGTCCCCATCCGCATACTAATGCCATTCACACAGACACTTTGGAGCCAGATGTCATGGAGTAGTTTGGCCTTTAGGAAAACAGTGAACACCTATTGTTCCATTGGCCCTATGATCTCTTCCACATGTGTGATTCCTGAGGGACTTCCACATTCTAACACAACCTCCCTCCTCGGCCACCCTTAATAGATCAAGAGGTAGGCAAATGACCCAAGCTGGGCCAAGGAGTCTCTGCTCTGGGAATTTTAGAAGCCAGTCACTTGCCGTGACTTAAACTAGGAGTCACTAAACTCAGGGGCTCTTGGATGAGCTTTCAGAATGAGCTGTTAGGCTGGGAAGAAGACAGAAGCAGAGGTCTGGGAAGCAACAAAGCTGAGCATCCCAAAAGGATACAGTCCTGGCAGCACTGTGGCCTCTGGGTCCAGCAACTCCTGAGCCCCCTGTATCTGTGCTCCTCCTTGGGCTTGGCTGCTCAGCTTTACCCTTGGATTTCATGAGCCAAACATTCCCAGTTTTATTTAAGTTAATGTGGATTTGGTTTCTGTCACTTATAACCAATTGGTCCTGATCCTGCCACAGCCTCTGTTCAGCAGCTGCCAAGCTTCTCCCCCATCTGAAAGCTCCTTGCTGCCAGGCACGCAACAGGCTTTACCAGGCACCTGCTGGACACCTGAGGCGTGGCTGAGGACACCTCAGCTGTGACATCTGAGCTGGTGTGTCTATGAGGAGAGCAGAGAGAACAGGGCAGCACAAGCTGGGCAACTTCAAAAGTGGAGGAAGCGTGCTTTCCCCCGCAAGGCCGAAGGAGAGGGGCAGGCAAAACTCTACTCTCCTGCTCCCAGCAAGGGGTTGGGGGGTGGGCTGCACATGAGCACATAATAAGGGCACCTGGTTGGCTCAGCTGAAAAGAGCATGCTACTTTTTTTCCTTAAGTTTATTTATTTTTGAGAGACAGAGAACGAGCAGGGGAGGGGCAGAGAGAGAGAAAGAGAGAGAGAGGGAGATACAGAATCGAAACAGGCTCCAGGCTCTGAGCTGTCAGCACAGAGCCCAATGAAGGGCTCAAACCCATGAACCGCAAGATCATGACCTGAGCCAAAGTCGATACTTAAACGACTAAGCCACCCAGGCGCCCCAAGAGCATGCTACTCTTGACCAGATAATAAAGATGCGCTTGAGGGACTGAATTATCCAAGGAGTGCAAGTTCTGCCAGAACCCACAAGGCACCTCTGATGACCCAGTGGTTGGGACCCCCTGGAGCGCCGGCTCCCTGAGGGGTGGCCATTTAGGGATGTGGTCCCAGTATCTATCTGACCTGAATTAAAGAAGCATATAGAACAACTGGTAAGATGGAGATGAGAATGTGGACGTTAATTCTATTTTCTCTTTGTGTTTGAGAGTTTTCAGAATTCTACATTTGAAAATACACACACACACACACACACACATGCACACACACACACAGAGTAAAACTTTATAACTCCAAGCAACCCCTTTGTTGCAGCTCCTCTTATCATTTCCCCACCCCGATTCAGCACGAAGAGCCTCCAAACCAAAAGGAAAAAACTGGCCGGATGAGCAAAGTCAAGTATCCCACTGCTGGATCCCTCTGGGTGATACACACACAATACACTGGAGGAACCAAGTGGGAAACTCACACAGAACAGGCAACATTTTCTTTTTCTGCAAAAGCCAAAACCAGAAATAAAACAACAGCATGCATACCTAAAGCAGCCCCCAAAACCCCTCACACTCTCTTTAATGAACCTAGACCTAGGTCAAAAAGCCATGTAAAGTTGTAAATCAGAAACTAGGTATGAAGAAACCAAGGTGCATTCATGGAAAACTACATTCTGGGGCATAAAATAATAAACGAGATCATTGGTTATCTAAGAATTCTACAAATATGTCACTATATATATATTAGGTAAATAGACACCTGTGTGTGTGCTCGCGCATACCTATATACTACATACAAAAACTCTGAAGCGAAATGGGACGGGTCTTTGAGCTTCATGTTCCTCTGAAAACCTGTCCCCTCACAGCAGCCGCCATGTAAAGCCCATCACGGTGAGCAGCCTCCCATTCCTGTTGCTCTCTGAGCTATTCCACACCCTCCCAAGACCCCCCAAAATCTAACCAGCCCTTGCTCTCCATAAAACCTCACCTCCACGCTCCTGCTCAGGACTTTGTCAACAGCCCTTGCCTCCCCACTGCCAGCCTGCAGGCACCAAATTCTGCCTCCTAAGGCCCCTTGGTAGGCAAATAACTTGGCATATTTGTTTTCTGGGAAAAGTCAACCCCATGATGTTTAATTTCACCTCTTTGGAACATTGGAATAATGTTCCAATAATAATAATCATGAGCCACAGGGAAACACTGAAGCCAGGGCCGTACCTGACTCAATGCCATGCCCACCATCAGCGCCACCAGGCCCTCCCTTCAAGTACCAAGATTTGGGGCAGGGCATGGCACCTATGCCGCCTGTGATCTGTGGCTCCACATGTGTATACGCACCTATAAATCACCAAATTATTGGCTTCAAAAGTCTACCTCCCTCCCCTCCATCTTCCCAGATAAGACCACCTTGTCTTTCTACTTTGTGTTTCACATCAGATATTGAGGGGTAGGGGGGTTGCCACCTGGAAACTCTCACTGTAAGCTACATCAGCCAAGTTAGATACCGAGAAAGCATGTGCCAGGCCCCCGATTTCTTTCCGGCTGGGTCCCCACGCCTCACCCACATGTAGGCAGCATGGGGGAGAATGCAGTGAGGATTAGCGTGTCCATCCATCACTCCCCACCACCCCAGCCCCGTCCTAGCCCTGGGCCAGTAGATGGCTGCTAGCCACTCAGCCCTCAGCTGCCTACTGTCTAAGGCGGAAAGCTATGCTATGGCTCAATTCCCAGGTGCTGGTATTTGGCTCCTGGGAGGAGAGAGAACATGGGCCCAGTCACAGCCTCGGGAAGGGGTGCATGACCATGCCCAGCTGGGTTGCCACCCTTTGCTGAGAAGGAACGCCTAAGCACACGCGTGCATGTGCGCACGCGTGCACACACACACACAGCCTGTGTTTGCCCCTTTGGGAAGGGGGCACTAGAGATGCCACACACATACTCACACTGATGCACCCACTGCCACTGCTTGATGCCCCCCTCCCCCACCGAGGAGGACAGGAGAGCAGGTCCATGGACACAGTTACGTCCCACACACCATACCCACCACACAACCTGTGTAAGCATTGTGCTCTCAGGAGTCTCTACCCAGTCTTACCGGGCAGTTGTGATTTTCAGCCAGCCCAGGTGTTAAGCCCCTGCCATTTTTCTCCCCCCTTTGGCCTGTCTGTGTTCCTCCCTCTGCCCTCCCACGGTAAGTGCTTTGGGGCCACACAATGAGTAGGAGGAGGAGAAACACTTCTATTGAGGAAGGCATTTTGTTGTTTCATCCCAAGGTGGAGGCAGGGATAGGGAAGGGGGGACCCACAAAATTTCTAATAAGCAGTTTCTCTCCTCAAAGCTAAAATGATTTTCTTTAATTGCTTGGTGGGAACAGTTTATCATGGGGGTCTCTGCCCCCCCCCCCAGGCCTAATTGACTTACTGAAGTTTAACAGGGGCTTTCACCTGGAGAGACTGCAATTATTCCCCCCATCCCACATTCGTACCTGGGCTCTCCCCACAGGGGGTCTTTGTTCCCCCTAAATACAGCAGTGACACAAATGTCCTCAGCAGCAGGGGAACGCAGAGAAGTGGTAATTTTCAGCCCAACGCAATTAGCTGAGGGCTTTTCAGCCTTCCCAGTGAATGGTGGGGAAACTTCGGCATGTGGGAATGGTGAACCAGGCAGCTCTGTGCAAGTCAAACAAAAGAGGCCTCTGAATTGGGCCCCATGGTGAGCCAGACCAGAGCTGGTGGGGGCAGCCAGGACTGGGGCCTGGATGAGGGACCTACATCATCACCCACCCAATCAGGGTCCTCCCCAGTCAGAGCCGGTGGCCCCAGATAGCTTCCTGGGAGGTGGAGGCAAGCAAGACAATACTGTTGGCTTGTACCTAGCACCACAGACCTGTATTTATAATGCAAAGAATAGGGAAAGGGTGGTAGACTGAGCTGGGGCAGGATGAGGGAGGCCAGAGGGCTGTCTGTCCGGCTGTCCCCAAAGGGCCTGGGGCTGGAGCTCACATTTCAGTTTGGGACTTCACAGACATCTCTGAGTAGGGAAGTTTTAGGGAGAGAGACTCTCCTGGGGGCCAAGACAGCGAGACTCCTGGCTCCTCAGATACTTAGGTCTATCGTTGCTGCCACAGCGGCCCCTACCACCCAGCTAAGCAGAGGAAAGAGGCTAGGGAGGCACAGAATGAAGGCAGCCCAGGGCTTATCTAGGGTCAGTGCTGAGGTGTCCAAAGGCCAGAAATGTGGGCTCCAGCAGTGGAAATGACCACTGGGCCAGCAACCGCAGGCCCCTCACGACCAGCCCTTTAGAGAGCCTTGATCCAGACCCAGGAGAGAAAGAAGCAGTTCTTGAAAGAATGAGAAAATGAGACCCTGAAACAGAACACCTGGTTGACAAATGAGCCGTGCCTGGGTGAGTGAGACAATGAGGAGTTGAGGCTGTTGCCAGCCGAGAATGCCCAGGACACAGGCCAGGGCAGGCACCAAGGCAGGCAGCGCTGCGGTGGAGGAGGGCCCAGGGGCTGGGCTGCAGGAGGCCGGTGCTCAGGGCCAGCTCAGCTGTGCACATGAGGGCTCACCTCGGGCAAGTCTGTCAGCTCCTAGGACCTCACGTTTCTTGTCTGTAAAAAGGGAAACAGAACAATGTTCTCCAGCTTAAAAAAAAAAAAAAGCAACAGAGGACATGTGAAGTAGCATCTCGGAGAGATTTATAAAACAGGAAATGGGGCAGCGGGTGGGAGGGCTGTTCCATTTAAGCAGAAGTAGGGGATGGTGGGAGCCCCATCCATGTGGCTTTGAACCGTCCACCTTGGATTTAGACCTTCAGAGCCCGGCCTGCACACCCCAGAAAAAGATTCTCTCCAGGGCTCTCCTCCACCACTAACACTACAACCTAGCAGGACGGGGCACCAACAAAAAGGAACAAGGCTGAACCTCCCACAGCATATGCCTCTTTCTGTGCAGCCCTGCCTCCCAGCCTCCCTCCTAGTGCAGACCCGGCTGGCATGGACCATCATCACCACACATAATGGAGTCTCTAAGAGCCCAGGTGAACCATATTCAGGGTCAACTACAGCTGACAGCAGTTGCAACAGTTTGGCACATGGCTTACAGGGTGCAGTCAGGTCAAATGTTGTGCCCGTTTATCCAACACGGAGATCTAGCCCCCAGTACTATTACAATGTCACCCTGCTCCTCCACTGGCCTGAGCTGATAGGAACTAGTATTCCCACTCTCAGGCCTTGCAGAAGAGGTTCAAAGGGATTCTCTACAGAAGAGTCTACAAAGTAAAGGGTGGTTGGTCCAAACACCCGCAGTTCAGAGGCATGAGAGCAGACCCTCCCATCACACCCCACCACTCCTGAAACCGCCTCTTCCCTCTGGGAGCAGCCCAGACCAACAGCAGGGGACAAGCGACCCTGTAGCTCAGAACAGCTGGCTTGGCCCCAGCCATATCTGGCCTTGATTCTGTCTTGCCATCTCCTCCTGCCCCCGCATCAGTCCTGTGCCCTGCCTACACAGGCTGTGCTCTTGCTCTGCGACTCACTGGCCCTTTCACAGAACAAGGCCTTGTCTGGGCAATTCCTGAACTGGAGGCAGCGACGGGAGCCTGTTCCTTCAACAAGCACCCGAGGGCACCCAAGCCAGCCCTGTGCTACGGGTGCCAGGGTGTTCAGGAAAACCGTAACTCACATGGGCCTGCCCTTAGGCAGCTTCAGGTCCAGCCAGAGGGTCAAGTCTTCAATTAACATTAAAAAAAATTTAGAAGCAATTCAAGACCATCAACAAGTTCTAATTCCAAATGAGAGTGAGATCCCCACAGGCTGTGAAGGCAGACAGTGTAGCACAGTAGTTAAACATCACAACTCTGGGAGTGCCTGGGTGGCTCCGTTGGTCGAGCATCAGACTCCTGATTTTAGCTCAGGTCATGATCTCATGGTTCGTGAGATCGAGCCCCTTGTCAGTCTCTGAGGACAGTGTGGAGCCTATTTGGGATTCTCCCTCCCTCTCTCTCTCTCTCTCTCTCTCTCTCTCTGCCCCTCCCCTGCGCATACTCCCTCTTCCTCTCTCAAAAATAAACTTAAAAAAAAAAAGTATGAACTCTGGAATCAGATGCCAGGGCTCAAACCCTGATTGCCTCAATCACCAGATTTGACTTTGGCATATTAATGAAGCTCTCTTTGGCCTCCGAAAACTGAGGGTGGTGACAGTACCCCCCCTGGGAGGTTAAATGAGATATAAAGTGCCTGGCACATTTAGCTGGCATCATTGTCATCATCACTGGCTGGACAAGACAGTACACTAAGGCCTCCTGAGCAAGAGGTGGCCTGGAAGGGCAAACTCCGTCACTCCCCTCCTGAAGCACCAAGAACCAGGTAAGAAGAGAGACCTTGGACTCCCTGTCCCCATTCTGCTGACTACTTCAGAAGGCTGCTGTCAGTGCTGATGACAGACAGGACAAATTTAACCTGGCCAGGGCCACAGGAGATCTTGAGCCAACCAGGAGCCCTAAAGGGGCAGACTGGAATCCACGCCCCCTCAAACTGACCACAGCCCCCTCCATCCTCTCCTGCCCCTCATGCTCCCGTCAGCCTGCTGGCTGGAATGTGGGGGCCCCTGTGCCAGAAGGCCCCGGCCAGGCAGGAGGCCGGGAGGCACAGGTGGCTCTCAGAGGAGATCCCTGGGCTCCAGAAAGCAGTCCCCCCACAGGCACAACAAAGCTGGGGCTTGTTGTTGGTCAAGGCGCCTTTGCTTGTTTGGGCTGCGGCCCAGACGGTGAGGCGGCTGGGGCAGGCCAGGGGACGCAGAGCTGAGGGAGGGGGAGGCAGCGGCCAGCCCTTCTGGCACCAGCTTCCTCCTTCCCTGGGTTTCTCACTTTGTTCAGCACGGCAACCCAAAGGAGGCTGGGGAGAGCACTTTTCACTACCTGGCAAATAAAGCCACAGGGAAAGGGAAAAGGATGAAAGGTTTGGAGGTTTGAAATTTTGGTTTGGGGGTATTTAGTTGGTTTGAAAAAATAATAAAAGGAAGTTGCTTCTGCAATCCAATTAATTTCAAACCCGGAATTCAGATCATGAGCAGCCAACAATGATCCCACTGCACCTAGCACAGTCGTCCCTCTTCTGAGACTTCAAGTCCCAGTGGAACCAGAGCTGGGTCCCAGGAAGCCTGAAGGGGAGTTGTGTTTTTTTTTGTTTTTTACCTCTTGGTTGGGGGTGCTTAGGGATGAGGCACAGTCTGGTTTCAGTCCCACCACAAAACCCCCTGGGTCCACACAGACCCATGCTGTCCTGCCAGTCCCAAATATGCATGGCTTTCAAACAGAGGCCTGACACCAGGGCTGCTAAAGCCCACTCATTCCCGAGAATCACGCCCTCCTGGCTGCAGGCTGAGGCAAGGCCCCCTACAATGTGTGCAGGAGATGCCAATGACCGTCACTTATTCGTTTCCTTCGTTATCTCTCGGATCGGAGTCTCGTCTCGCCCACAGGTCATTCTGCCTCTGTTAGCTCCCTTCCACTGGGCCTCCGAGCACGGACTCTGACCGCCGTAGAGGACGAGGGGAAGTACTATTCTCACAGCTGTCTGGCACAGGAGAGGTTTTCACAGAGGCCTTTCAGGAGATACCAGCCCTGGGAGCCCCTCCTGAGGCAGCTGCCTTCACAGCCCACCTGCTCCCTCGGGGTTAGCCCAACCCACTCAAGCCACACCCCCAGTGCTTGCTTTGAGACAGATATTTTCTGATGGCATATTTTTGTCATGCATTTTTGAAATCACAAAATATAGAAAGGATGGATTTTTCTTTTTGGAAAAACATGAAGATACTAAAAAGCTCCGTTGGTTAGAAGTTTCCTGTCTTTCTCACTGAGCCACTCAGGATGGGATACCGATCTACAAGAATGAAAAGAAGCATCACGAGTTTGCAGACACACCTGACAGCAGTGTGGGCTCCTGACTGACGGGCTGGGTGGCCCCCCTCCCTTGAGACTTTCATTGCTACGCTGTGCCTATGCCAAGTCCTAAACCCTGTTAGCTGCTGATTGGACAGACCCTCAAGTCAACGGTCTCTGTAGAAAAATCACTTCCCATCCCCTTCCCAGCATTCTGCTCCCTGTGTGGAAAAGCCAAGGAGTTTCCACCCTGATGATAAACTGCTCAGAAGCGTCAGGTCAGCTGCAACCTGCCCAGGCCTCGGCCCTCTGCCAGCCGGACAGCTCCTGCCACCTTCTCCCACGTGCCCACAACCACCTGCTATGTCCTGCTTGAGAAGCACCTGGCTCCGTCCAGAGCCCTTGCCTGCTGCCCCCAATAGGAGGAGAATTCACAGAAGAACTCCAAGGGGAAGCCTGGGCAGAAGATAAGCTAGAAGGAGGGCAGAACTTCAGGATGCATGGTGGCTGCCAGAAACTCACTGACCCTCCCAGCCCCTTCATCCTCCAGGGGAAAGAAAACGGAGGAAGCCAGTGGCTTTAAGAATCCACATACGGGGGCACTCACTTATGCTGAGGCGCCTTCTTGAGGGGACAGGGTCCCAGGAGAAGCAGTGACATCAGCAAAAAGTAATGAGAGCAAAAGGCAGAGGATCCCATGGACACCATCTTTGGTGAGGTTGCTCTCATTTGGCTGGCAAGCACATCCAGGGACCAAAGAACCCGCCTCCCATCCTGACACACACTCTCAGATGCACAGGCTCAGAGACAGGTGACAGACACACACAGAGCTGGGAATGCAAGGGCACAGAACTGTGCCTGCCAATAAAAAAAAGCAGTGCTGGCCCCCTCTCACTCAGCTAGTGGTGATGAGGCACCAACCACTTCCTCCAATCATCCCTTCTCCTCCTCTCTGGGAAGTGATAAGTGAACAGAGGGATACCCTTCCCTCTTTGGGAGGGGCAGAAATGGGGGAAAGTGGGGAGCAGGAGAGGGAAATAGCACCACCTACAGGTGCTCTGTGAGCTCCTAAGTCTCAGGGTCACTGATCAGCAGGGAGGTCCCAAGCCTCTGAATGAAGGGATCGGGGCCTCCATTAGGTATTAGGTCTGCCACACATCCCCAAAGGCAAGGGAATCAAGAGCAAAAATGAACTGTTGGTACCTCATCAAGATAAAAAAAAAACTTTCTGCACTGCAAAGGAAACAATCAAGAAAACTAATAGGCAGCCAACAGAATGGGAAAAGATAGTTGCAAATGACATATCAGACAAAGACTAGTATCCAAAATCTATAAGGAACTCACCAAACTCTATACCCGAAAAACAAATAACCCAGTGAAGAAATGGCAGACGACATAAATAGACACTTCTCCAAAGAAGACATCCAGATGGCCAACAGATACATGAAACATTGCTCAGCATCACTCATCATTGGGGAAATACAAATCAAACCACACTGAGATACCACCTCACGCAGGTCAGAGTGGCTAAAATGAACAAATCAGGAGACTATAGATGCTGGCGAGGATGTGGAGAAATGGGCACCCTCCTACACTGTTGGTGGGAATGTAAACTGTTAAAACCGCTCTGGAACAGTGTGGAGGTTCCTCAAAAAACTATCAATAGAACTCCCCTATGACCCAGCAATAGCACTGCTGGGGATTTACCCAAGGGATACAAAAGTGCTGAGTTATAGGGGCACATGTACCCCAATGTTCATAGCAGCACTTTCAACAATAGCCAAATCATGGAAAAAGCCTACATGTCCATCAACTGATGAATAGATCAAGAAGATGTGGTTTATATATACAATGGAGTACTACATGGCAATGAGAAAGAATGAAATCTGCCCATTCATAGCAACATGGATGGAGGGTGTCATGCTAAGTGAAGTCAGACAGAGAAGGACAGATACCATATGTTTTCACCCATAAATGTAACAGGAGAAACTTAGCAAAGGACTATGGGGAAGGGGAAGGGGGGAAAATAGTTGGGGAGAGGGAGGGAGGCAAATCATGAGAGACTCGAATACTGAGAACAAACTGAGGGCTGATGGGGGTGAATGAGAAGGGAAAATAGGTGATGGGCATGGAGGAGGGCACTTGTTGGGATGAGCACTGGGTGTTACATGGAAACCAACTTGACAATAAACTATAAAAGAAAAAAAGATTTAAAAAAAAAAAAAGGAATTAGGTCTGCCAGCCCCAGGAAAACAAGTTATATACTCAAGTCCCAGGAACCTCAGGGAGGCTGAGCTAAGCAGAGACTTGTGGTGAAAGCCAAGGATGGTTTGGGAGAAACCTCCAGGCCTTGGATGAAGTCACGACAAGCATGGATTCTAAATGAGACTTGCAGCTCTGCTCTTGGTACACCAGCCAAGGAGGAAACTCCCATGACAAAATGGGATCTTCTCTCAGCTTCCCTAAGGACACTGAACACCAGATCATCCAAGCAACGAGATAAAACCCAGGCAAGTCACTTCTTTGAGCAAGTAGTCCAGACTGGGGTTCTCTTGGGATGGATTACCCTCTGGACAGGAGCCCTGGGGCAGCAGGAGCAGCAGCAGCAAAAGGCGTCAGGGCTGTAAAGCCAAGCTCACCTGACTGATTCAGACAACCTCCCATGGACAGACCCGGCCGCCCTTCTGCCTGGACAGAAGTACACACGCTGCAGCAGGCCCGGTTAAAGGCCAGCCCACCGCAGCCCTTGCCTGGCACCAGGAGAAGGTCCCGCACACCCTGGAAACAACAGTTGTGTCAGACTGCTGCATCGGAGTAACACCGTTTGGGATTTCTAATTCAAAAGTTAAAACAGTCAAGTATCAGGTCTCCCAGGAAGGCAGGGTTTCTGCTCAACATTTTTCTGGTCATTCCAAATTCCTCAGTCAGTTCCACAAGGGCCTTTTCACTTCTTCTTTATGGTCACAGAATGAAGGAAGCCTCTGAGCACCCTCCGGCTGTCCACCTCTCCCTCCTACCTTGCTCCAAACTCAGCTTTAAATCCCTGGGTGCTCCACGAAGTCACCAAGAGCACTTCCTGCTTCTTCCCCCAACCTCGACACAATTATACTTTTAAAGGGAGAAAAGCAGCCTGGGGACCCCCAGAGAGGCCTGCTGCATGCATCCCCCCTTGTAATGAAGCTTCATAATGAAATGCCCTGCACTCCAGTTAGTAAGAAATGCTCATTTTCTCCAGCCGAACACCCCCTATAGATACATCTAATTTGTTTCCATGTTTCTGCCTCTTTCCTCCAGCAAGTTTGCATTTAAAGGTTAGGATCTGTCATGCTCTCCTGGCCAGGCGCTGGCGGGACAGCCTGGGGAGGCAGGGGTAGGTGATGGTATTTCCTACAACCTTGGAGCCCCAGTCTGACCATCCCTGACACCCCTTCCCTCCCTTATCATGCCCATACACATCAGCTCGGTCTCTTTCAGGCTCTTTAGGAGCTGTCCACAAAATGCATGAGATGGGAGGGGAGAAACAGCATTTGGAAGAGTTAAGGGAAAAGAACAGTAAAAGGAAAAAGGAAGGGGTGGGTTCTGCCAGAAGTGCCTACTTCTCCATGAAAGAAATGTTCTCTGCCACATGGTGGCCCAAAGTAGGAGCTGCCCCTTACTGGTGGCCCCTCTGGGACTCAGGCCCCTCGAGAGCCTTGGAGTTCCAGCTTCTTTCCCCTCATCAGGCCTGGCAGTGGCACTGGCACCAGTCCCTGGGACAGTCTGAAGGGCGCCAACAGCAGCACAGAGGAGACGCTGTGCTCGGGGAACTTTGGCGGGACGCCTCCTCAGGGCCACCTCATCTCAGGGGCCAGCCCCCATCTCTGTCTTCTGATCTGCATGGAAAGTGAGGACACAGTCCCCTTCTGAAAACCTGATTCTTCAGCCAAAGGCCTCCAGCGCCACACCAGATGCCAGAGCTGGCTGTGGTGGGAGGTGGGCAGGTCCTCAGCCACCGGCTCCCCAACTCAGGTACCCGTGTTTCCCCATCCCCCAGAAGTAGAGCAGGCCACGTCAAGGCTGATGCTCCCAGTCTCCCCTCCCAGATGCAAGTGTACTCATCTTGTCTCTCGGCCAGGCCAGGGGCTCAGAATGGGTAAAGACCCTTTGCCCCAACCCCTGATGCAGCGACATGGGTGGTAAAGACAGGAGACCTCCTGTCAGACAGTCCCCAGTGGTTGTACCTGTGAGGAGCCCCAGTTCTCCACACTGGGGAAAATGCCTCCCATCCTGTCCCAAGGTTCTCTGGCGCTGGAGAGAGGAGTCCCGAGAGGATCATTTGAGATTTGCACATGCTCCCCAGACACTTCGCCACTTTTCTGTCTGGTCCCGTTCTCTCCTGACCCTTACCATTCACTGGGTAGTTGTCCATGGCAGACTTGTGCTCTCCCAGTGCCTGCCCTGCCTGCCTCCACCTCTCCGAACCCCTGCAGACAGGGCCCCGCCCTGACTCCCCAAGGCTCGCAATCTGTGCTTCTGCTAGACTCAGTCACAAGAGGGGTGTAACTCATTTCAAGCTGGCATCCCTACATGGTAAAGCTAACTGCCCCCCTCAAGGGGAGAGGGGGCAGGTAAGCATGTGCCCGAATATCCCAAGGTGCTCTTGTTTTCTAGGCGCCCCACAGTGGTCTGTGACAGACGCATGGACGGGAGGGGGGGCAGGGGGGCCGGGGGACCCTCTGCCAGCCAGAGTTGGCATCTCACCCTACCTCTCAAATCTGCCACTTGCCTCCAGGACCGAAGACCCTCCAAGAAGAGGAGGCCCCGCAAGACAAAGGCCTGCGGCCCCCCAGCCTGGCCTCTCAGCCCGACACAGGCCCGCATTAAAATCAACACTCCGTGAACACACAAAACTGACAGGGCAGAGGGGGAGCACACATCAGATACAAAGATCGGGCTCTCGGGAGACGCGGCCTGTTGGTCTCCCATGTTAGCTCCAAGCCACTAAGCGCAGGGTGGGAAATAACGCCATCGCAGTGGCCACAACTCCCGCCTGGGCTCCGAAGCCTGGCAACCTTTTCACGGGGAAGATGCCTCTGCCCAGAAAAAAAAAATGCAAGCATTGTGTGGGGACCATTAATGCATGCGCCTCTGCACATTCCTTCGAGAAGCAGGAACACACTAGTCCCTGAGCCCCCGGCCCTGTGCCCCAGCAATTGTACAGGCGTGGAACACATTGCACATGCCACCTGGTCCTCCCCTCCCCCCCAAGGCCCCCAGCTCTGTGAGCGGTGGGAAGGGGCCCGCCAAACACCCTGGCTTCATTGTGCCCCAGAAAGAGGGGACTAATTACTCGCCTACACTCTGGAGCGCCCAGGGAGAAAACAGAGGCCAGTGGGGTGGAGAGGGTGGGAAATGGGGGTGGGGGGCTTGAAGAAGGGAGAGAGAAAGCCACAGGATACATTTCAAAGTTTCTCTAGCAATTTGGGGGTGGGGGAAAGAAAGCCTGGTCCTGATGTGAAATCATACAGAGGTCAGGGCTGGGGCTCCCACCCTTGTGAGAAAGTGGTGAATCAGGGACGGTTTATCAAACGATCATTTTTTTCTTTTGAAACCGGGAGGCAGCAGCCTGGACAATTCTGCAGATGTGCTTGATGAGTTAGGGACAAAAATGGCCCTTCTCTGCCCCCCTCCTCCCCTCCTTCTATAAGGGCTCCCATCGGGGGTTGCTTCTCCCTCCACTGCCTCCCGGGCCCTCCCCTCCCTTCTTCAGTGGTCAGCTGAGACCCCCACCCACTGCTTGCTTTTGTTCTCTTGGCCTTTGGACATACTGACAGGGGCCTTTATGAGACCCCAATCAAGACCCCCGTGTCACAGGTACCTAGTAGAGACACCAGACCTTTTCAAACAAGGGACAACAAGGAAAATCGGCGGGCCCATTGTCTCTCCTCTGTGCTAAGTGAGATGAAAGGGACCCGCGGCCCCCTCCCCACAGCCCGCCTGCCAATCACCTCTAGTTATTAAGGTCACAATGTGTAAATTCTTTTGACCTGCACCTAATCAAAGATTCACCGGCCCTTTCAAATCCGAATGGGGAGGAGGGGAGAGATTCCCTCCCATAAACCCAGCGAACTCTCCCTCAATAAAATTTCTCTCTCTGATTCCTTCTCGGCTTCCCATCTCCACCCCCTCGCTTCTCCTCACTCCGCCCTCCTCACCACTAGCTTCAAACACAAATGACAAGCCCCATGGAATTACTACCTCCAAAGAACCTGAGGAGGATTTGAAAGTTTCTATTTAATTCCCTTGAAAGAAAAAGATTTCAGACAGGCACAGTCGCCCAAGCAAGCCCAGAACCTGGCCAGCCCCCGCGACCCTGATGCCAGATTGCTCCAAATGGCAAATGGTCAGTTAGTTGGCTTTTTACTTTCTCCTCAATCGGCTTCTCTCTCTGCTCCAAACACCATTATACATGGAGCAAATGACACGGGAGAAAACCAGAAAGGACACCCCCCTCACATCTTGTCACTTAGCTCCTCTAGCTCAGCTGCTGACCCTCCAAAACCCAACTGAGGCTGAGGGGTTTCGTGAACTGAGGGGAAAATTATCAAGCCCATAGTAGGCCACCCTCAAGGAAAACAACCAATAAAACAATAGAGAACAGAACAAGAGCCAGAGGAAAGAACTTGAGAGAAAGCAAAACTTGGTATTGACTGTAGTTTGAAAAGTACAAAATGCTCATATCAAGCAAGGAAAAGAAAATGCTGGCAAATCTCCATGCATCAATATCAAGGCTGTGCACTTTTACCCTATGTATCCTATCTACCACATCGAATGGGGAAGATAAATTCATGTGTGTAAGTTGTCCACCAGCCACTCTTACTGGATGCGCTACTCTCAGCTCCTCCTTTTCCTGCCTCTTCCATGGTACCTTAGGCCTCTTCGTTTCTCCTGGCCCAGCTGTCTTGATTTCTATGAGTTTTCCTTTGGTGCTAATCCCTTGTGGTATTTCAGCTGTTGTCTCCATGCTGATGCCTTCCACAGCTCCAGCCCATGTCTGAGCTCCAAGGCCACCATCCCTGGCTGTTGCTGGTCACAGCTACCCGACTGTCCCATGACGGCCTCAGACCCACATGTCTAAGACACAACTCCATTTGGTCAAAACCAGGCCTTCTTCAGTTATCAGGCTCAAAGAGGAACTTAGGCAGGTCCCTTCCCTCCCCGCCACATGCAGTCGTGGCCACTGAGCTCTTCCTAAATCCAAAGCGGTCTTCTCACTCTCCTCGCGAGCCCAGACTCTTATCACTAACAAACCATGCTCCTGGGAAAGTAGCCAAACATTCTCAGTCTCTCCTCATCCAAAGCGTCCAATGCACCATGCAACTGCATTAATCCTGTAACTGCCTTAATCTGGTCACAAGTCTTCCAAGGGCACCTAGCATCCTCAGGATAAAGTCAAACTGCTCCTCAAAGCCTCCCAAGCCACACCTCAAGTGTCCCCTCCAGACTCATTGCCCACCACTCCTTTACAAACCCCCCTACCCAGCCAGCCAGATTGGTCTCCTCTGAACTTTCGATCCCTTACCCTGCCTTTGTTCCACTAGTCTGGGGCCTCAAGTTCCCTTCTGCAGTGTTAACAGAGCCAACCTTAATTCCCACTTTGAATTCCATGCCACCCAGAAAGCTCCCCCAGTCCAACTAAGAGACTACTGCCTTCCCCAATTTCCTGTCAATAACCCTGGCAGGGAATGGCACTCATGCTGCACATACCATGCAGTAAATCGCTGTCTGAGTACACACACTGATCTCCCTACTGGACTATAAGCTCCTGGGTAGTGAAAACTGTCTCTTGGACTTCATACTTCCCATGTGACCTGGCACACAGCAGCATTCTCGAAACATCCATCAGGCGCGCACTCAGGGATATGCATTTCACAGACAAACAGTTCTGATACACGACTTTTTTAAAAAATCCAATATTTTAGCTTCTTTCCCCACAAAGGTCCCAAGCATGAAACCATGTTTAATGTTGCAAAATTAAATGTAAAGAAGGACCTTTGCAGGGTGATGGAAATATTCTAACCTGAACTGTGGTGATGGCTGTACAACTCTGTATATTGATCAAAATCATGGAATTGCATACTTCGATTGTATCTTAAAATGGACAAATTTTATGGTATATAAATTATACTATAATACAACTATCTTTTTAAGTTTATTTTTAAGAGAAAGAGAGAGTGCGTGCACACACACAAACAAGCAAGCACGAGTTGGGGGAGGGGCAGAGTGGAGAGAGAGACACAGAATCCGAAGCAGTCTCCAGGCTCTGAGCTGTCAGCACAGAGCCCGACACGGGGCTTGAACTCATGAACTGCAAGATCATGACCTGAGCTGACGTCAGACACTTAATCCATTGAGCCACTCAGGCACCCCAATACAGCTATTTAAAATAAAAAAGGAAATGTAGGTCCATGCACTGTTAATTTAAATAACTATATAAAGAAAAAAGGAAAGATTCCTTCTATAGTTGTCTGATAGGGAAACTGACATTTAAATGCACTTTATGTTTTTGCTCATTATAAAAAATGTAAATGCCAGAAAAAAAGGAAATGTCAGCACCAATCCACTACATAAGAAATAACTCTGAAGAGACAGTCAAATAACTACTATACTATTTTGTGACTTTTTTTTCCATTTAATAATAGGTCATGACATCTTTTGGGGTCAATAAACATATCTATATCATCCTTTCAGTGGCTATGTGGTCTTCTATTGGGTGATCATACCATAAGGTATCTAGAGAGACCCCTATTGATGGACACTTATGTGTTCTTAATGTTAGTCTTTATACGTGCATCTTGCACACTTGTCTGGCTGTTGCCTTAGGATAAATTCCTAGATGTGGAATTTGTGTGTCAAAAGGTTTTCATGTTTTTATTTGGGTACTCATTGCCAAACTAATGAAATTTTAAAACTCTAACTTTCCCTCTTATTTCTGGATCCACTCTTACCTGCCTGCAAAGGATTTTCCTGGCCACAGACCTCTAACAAGTGGAAGAATCCTTTGAATAATCTGTATTTTTTTCTGTTAATTTTTTATTTTTATTCTTAACCACAGCTCACCCTGGATATTAGGGAGATTCAAGCTGGCAGGGAAAGTAGGGGGTTTCAAACGCATTAACTCATGTGTCCCTCGCTCTTGGCCAAATGTTACAGATCTCACTCATGTCCAGCTGACCCCCTTCTTCGGTCATTCACCATAGGACCCTAGTCCAATCACTCACTTGCTCTCTTCCCATTTAGACTGAAGTAAAAAGAGGCCCAGGCTTGGCCAGGACAGTTAAAGATACAACCGCAACAGGCAGAAAGTAATAGGAGAAAAAAAGCACCCCGCATGAGAGTCCTCAGGAGAGAGAGAGGGGGTCACGTGCTCTGAGCTGGATCTTCTCCATAGCCCCCTGAAGGCCATGGCACGGCAAGTTCAGGGTGAGGAGCATGCGCTAAGCAGTGGCTGATTAAATCTAGAAACATCCTAGAGAGGGACTGGGCTGCTGAGACTCCAGAGTTTTGCCCAGGCACCACAGGACCAATCCAGAGCAAGACAAGCTCATCTTTCTTTCAAAATTTCCCAATCGATGAAGAAAGGAGGGAAGAACACTCATGGTGGCCACAGGCAGAAAGGGTACATTTCGCCTTACCCAACACAGCTAAGCTTTCCCTTCCCCATCTGTTCAGCCAGTGTTTGTACCGGTTCAAGAGAGCCACACAAAAAGGAGGGGGGACAATCTCACAGCTGCACAGTGGCTCTATTACTGGGGCATATTTGTACTTGAAAAGCGCTTACCTCTGGACTCTCTTTGCGACTTCCTATCTAGCTCAGCTCCTAGAAAAAAAGCCCGTCTGAAGCTTCCCACCTGACCAATTAATTGCTCTGCCAGAATAATAAGTCATGGTCATCCCCTGCCGATCCCTACCTCCAGCATCACCAAAGTATCCAGAAGCATCTAGACATTAAGGATCTCCAGCCTGGCAGCAGAAAACCACACCTCTCTCAATGGGGCAGATGAAGCATGGGAAATCAAGAGAGAAGAAAGACCCAGGAACCCCACATGATACTTCATCAAGCTTACTCACCCCAGTGACCCCACATTATACTTTGTCAAGTCTACTCACAGTGTGAAGAGGGTCAGAGAAAGCAGAAGATGAAGAGCCTTGGCTCTAAAGCCTTCTCAGAGGGAGCAAGCACCTGCCTTCAATATGACGTTCTGCAGCTCACACACTGACAAGGCTCAAGCCCCCGGGAGCAGTGTGCACATCGTCTGAAGTGCACCAGCTTTAGATAGGGCTGCTGTCGCCAACCTGCTGTAAAAATCAAACACTATACCATGACCACCATGACCATTGTTCTAGAAGCTGGATTATGACTTTGCTGTAGGAAGGAGCAGAGTTGGAGACAGCAGCATAAGCCTAGCAAGGACAGAGGAGAGTCTGAACACATGAACATGGAAAGGATGTATGTGTGTGTACCTGTTGCAGGCAGGTGGGAGGTGTCTACAGCAAAATAGGATTTATAATTATTTTAATCTCCTACAAGTTTCTCTCTCATGACTTGAAATTCTCTTTTGCAAATTAGGACTCTGCTTAAGATTCTGGAAGTTATCACATCCCAACTGGCACTCCATCTGCCCCTCCTTTATTTTTTTTGTGCACCATTCATGTTTTAAAATTTGCATTGCAAACTATAAAAAAGGAAAGCTTCTGCAGAAAGCAATTTCCTGGGCCAGCAACTCTTGGACTAATATTCTCTTTGCAATTACCATGGCTTCTTCATGCACATACCCCGCCCCCATACTCTTCCCTCTCTTGCCAGCACATTTGATCTGAGCCAAGCTGATCAGACAAGGTACTGCAGACCAGGTCACAAACTACTCCTTATGAAAATGCCCTGGTCAGAAAAAAGAGCAAGAACAAGTGGGAAAGGGAGCAAGGATCTTGAGGAGTAGCTTAACGAGACCCCAGAGGCATAGGAGTCTCATTTGCAGCACGCAGGGATAGCACTCTTATGCAAGACAGGAAATAAAACCCCTGCCCCACAAGTTCACAGTCTCAAACTTCCAAAGAGTCCTGTTCAAGAAACTGCTAGAGAGATACAAGGATTAGATGTTTGGTCCACAAAGCCAGAGTCCCCTCAGCGTCCATCTGAAGAAAGAGCCGAATATATTGGTTGGCTTGCTGAGCCATAAAGCATCCTTTACTGTCATCACAGGGGAAAGCTGTAGTTGGCACAGCAAAATTGAGAGTCAGAGTTGACACAGACCTTCTGAGCCTCTTTACAGGCTGTTCCTCCTATCAGTGGGGTCAACATATCCCATGGCTGCTGTATATGTTGGTGTCTATCCTTTTCTCTGATGGTATGAGGAAAATGTCCCCCCTCTTAGGTCCTCAGCCCCTGACCCAGCCCCCAAATGGAAGTACGATAATAATGGAACTCATTGACACACAAAAGCAGTCATGAGGAGCAGAAATCCTATTCTTGGGTCTTAATCCCATGACCAAGCAGGGCCATGTGGGAGTGTCCTGAACTAGGAGAAGGAAAGAAATACAGCTGACACTGTGGACTACCAGCTGGAGAGCCCAGGACACAGGACTCTGGTCGATGCAAAGGTGGTGAGGAAGAGAGGGACACCTTTTCAAAAAACCTGCCCTAAAATGGAAAGAAAAACAAGGAACTTAAGACTTGACTCCAAACTGAATATGAAAATCTGCCCCAAATGGCCCGAGAGCCACCTACTTACAGGAGGAGGGGATGATCCTTCCACCTCTGACGTGACCTCCCTGCCCGATACACACACATACGTTGTGCTATGGGTCCAGCCATGTCCCATCAATGCCTTTTTCACTTGGGCCCAGTACAAACCCTACCCCACCCCCCAATCTGCTTACAAGTGTAAGCACCACCGGCCTAAGAAACTGAAAGCACAGAGATTTCATGAAGGTGCCTCTTTTGACTGATCTGAGTGTTACAGCTAACAGGTGGGGAAACCTTAAATATACGAGTATTATCATGACAGGGCCACTGGAACGGATCAGTGCCACAAGTCAGACAGGGCTGGAAGTTTCCGCCCCACCATCAGGTTCCTCTTTAGCCTTGACAGATCAAACTCAAGCCGAAGCAGGCTGCAGAGATCGGTTCAGTGTCTGAGCCAAAGGTCTTCACAGTGAGGGACCAAAGCTGCCCCGGCTGGGCCTCTGCCGGCCCGTGTCCTCGATTAATCACCGCCAGGCAAGGCCGGACACCAGCCTGCAATCCGAGCCCCGCAGCACCTGCACAGGGGTCACCCCTGCTCCTCCCGTACTCCCCCTGTGCAGGGCTCCTGGGCGTGAGGGTGTCCACCTGCTGATGGGGTTACCTGGAACAGGAGGACAAGACACTCAACTATCTAGAATCCCACAGATAAGTCATGGATGGGTGGAGTGGATTCGTGGAAGAGGGAAGGAAAGATACGGTGACTCAAGCGGTAAAGCCAGGGCTCCAGGAGAAAGAAAATTCTCAGCCTCTGAACAGAAAGAGAGGAAGACTCCAGATGCCCCCTCGACACTGTCTAGAGAGGAACGGCAGCAGCAGGTGGACTAAGCCCTGAGGCTATGAGCCAAGAAGCCACTCTGGGGTGTTTGGGACACAGTCTCATCATCTACACATCAACAGAATGCTGATAGGGAGGACAGACACCAGAGCAGGGATGCCTTTACAAAACACCCCCAAATGCTGCCAGATATGCAGTATGAAAGGAAGCTTAGAAACAACTCGCTCTGGGGGTGCCAGGGTGGCTCAGTCGGTTAAGCATCAACTTTGGCTCAGGCCAGGGATCACATGGTTCATGGTTCGAGCCCCACATCGGGCTCTGGGCTGACAGCTCAGAGCCTGGAGTCTGCTTCGGATTCTGTCTCCCTCCCTCTCTGCTCCTCCCCTACTCATGCTCTGTCTCCTTTTCTCTCAAAAATAAACACTAAAAAAAAATTTTTTTAAAAAAGGAAACAACTCACTCTGTGAGGGTGTAGAAGAGCTTCCTTCCTGTGAATGCCAAAACCTCAGAGAACAGCTCTCAGACGGTCTCCTAAACCAGGAAGCTATTTCAAACGTGCACACTCAGAGCTAGCAACTACGTACATGGTGTGTGTACACCTATCTGTGTATGCTAGAATGCACTTTTTAGGAGCAAAGGGTCTTATTATAAATTCTTCCCAGATGGCAATCTCTTTTGTATTGTTGCTTCTCTGAGTAGAGTAGAAGGAAGTATTCTTGAAGTGCGAGTGTACACACACACACACACACACACACACACACACACCAAAAGGAGGAAGATAAGCATGAAGATCTGTATCTTAGAACCATCTGTCCCAGGCCCTAACTTGTGATATAGAAGGAGAAAGCACTCATAGGTACACTCTTTTCCCCAGGCCCCACAGCCCCAGGGAAGGAAGGGGTCAGAGTCAGATTGAAGTGTGTGTCCCTTGAAAGAGCAGAAGAAAGCCCAGGTCGGACCAGAGGAGAAGGAGCTCCGGCACAGCACCTTCAAGTCAGGAGGAACACCCACATCCTGACTGTTACACCTTGTTCCTCCAGAGCTCCATCTCCAGGAATTCCCTTTGAACTCCGGCTGCAGCCCAGTTAGGATAGAGCAGTGGCTACAATTACACACTTGCTTGGGAGGTGGGGGAGGAGGGGGCGCATGTGACAAGCCATGAAAGGTCCCTGCCTATAAAACAGACTGGAAAACAAACCCTTAATTTAAATGTTAATGAAAGTGCTGGGGAGACATCAGAGGTTTCCCGGCTGCTCAGAGAACAGCTACACCAGCCACAGAATTTATGGCTCCCCTTCACCTTCCCGCCTCCCTCTCTGCCTCATCACCCACTAAAGTTTAAAGAGTATTAAAAAAAACAACAACAACAACTAATTTTAACATTAACTCCATGCTTCCACCTTGGGATGTGATTGCTAAATTATCTGTTGGCAGAACAGTGATCAAAGGCGGAAAAACACAGGCACACTGGGGGCACAGCCCAGAGAAGTCAGCTGCGCCTGCGGCAGGGAGAGGACATGGTCTCTTCCTGACAGGAGGAGCGTAGAAACAGCGGTGCTGGTGAGGACCTGAGCCAGGAGGGACAGGCAGCGGGAGAACGGGAGGGAGGGCGACCCTGCCACTCCGATGTGCTGTGCCCCCAGCTGAGAACTCCGCACACCCATTGGACTGGTCCCTGTCACACTGTGCTGTGTAGTTCACTGTCACTTCCCCAGGGTCCAGCCCATAACAGTGCTTAAGTATGTAGACAGAGAGAGAGAGGGATTGGGAGGGAGAGGTACAGAGATAAACAGAGAGATGGAGAAAGGAAGAACTGAACAGAGACCGAGGGATGAAAGGTATCCCTGTCAGGATAGGTAAGGTCTTAGTGCATGACTCCGCATCGGCAGTATCCCATCTTCTGCAGCAGCTTCTGTTTCTATTTGTGGGGTTTTATTTAAGTCAGCTCTTGACAACCAAGCCAACCTTGCTGGCCGGGGAAGCAGTCGCTCCCACAAATGGGTTCTGGGCCAGCCAGGGCTGGCTGGGTTGCTGGTCGCAGGCCAGGAGCTCAGCCCATGAGCCTCCCTGTGCCCGTCCTGCTCTGGGTAGTGGCAGAAGTCCAGGGTCCTGAGGAAGTGAAACCCACCCCTGTGGCATCTTGTCTGTGCTACTGATGGATACACTTGCACCCGCCAGAGAGGCTTGGCTCAGCACAGGCAGTGAACGCTAGGGTGGCGGGTGCCGCATGGACATTCATCAGGACTAGACTCCAATTCAACTGGATCCCTACCTACACTGATCTTTTTCCAATGTTAGTCTTTTCAGGTTGGACCAGGGGACCCATCTGGCATTACCCAGAGCTTCCTTCTTCCTCCAGGTGTCACACCTCCTCTTCCAGCCAGCCCCTGACCCCTCCGTGATGTCTGCGGGCCTCCGACTCTTTCACCCACAACCAGCACCTGCAGGAGGCTCCCTTCCATGAGCTCCGAGCCCACCAAAGGAGGACAGTGAGCCGCTCTTTGCTTAGGTAAGGTCTTTTTTTCCTAGACAGGCTCCAGAGGAAGCTTCCCCCTGCCCCGGTTCTGGAAAGGCAGGATGGAGAGATCAAGTTGGCCATGGGCCAAGCCACAACGTAAAGCACAACAGTCCCCCAGCAGAGCCTTTCTTCAGGTCATCAAGGTTAGGGATCCTTTTCACCACCCAGGTCTCCATTGCCAACCAGAAAAAGCAAAACTCAGAGACACCACATTTACTTCACTTTTGACTCATCTTCCCCTAAAAGCACAGTTATGAAGTCCAGGGCCAGAGGATCACTGAGCCACTGGCAACCAAAAGGATCCAAACTGAAAGTTGGCAGTCTCTTTTTCCAATCTTTCAAGCCTCTCTGTCAGAGAAAACACCAGACGCAATTACCTTTCACTAAAGAAAGGTGTATTTCAACAGGCTGGTGAATATGCGTTTACCACACACACAACACACAGTAAACCCTGTAGCCACTGGAACAAACACCCTGCTCTCCCCAGAAACCCACCCTCTCCCCGAACAGTACACAGTGACTGCTTTCCTTCCAGACTCTCCCTCACCTCTGGGAGAAATGAAGCAAGCGGGGCCACTCCTCCATCAAAACCCCCCAGAGGCCTCAACTCACTTTACAAATTTGAATCGGTACATTTCATGCAGACTTGGACTACTCCCCCAAAAAACAAACAGGCCACCACAGTAAGCAAAGTTACACAAAATTATATTGTACATTTAATAACACAGCAAAGTCAATCCTCTACACCTATACCACTCATATATTTCCCTAATGACAGAAACAAGACAGAAGGGATTAAAAACCCAAGTGTCCTGGGAAGCTGTCCTGACCACACTCACTTACATGATAGCAAGTGTTGTCCGAAGATGGGGAAAGGATTCTGCCGGGCACCTCCTTTCTCTTGGAGGGCAATAAGGATGTGTCTGCAGAGGAGGGAGAAACTGGGGGCTCCTCACTCTTCCCCTAGCAGGCACACAGGGCAAATGGGTCTCCAGGGTCCCACCCGCTCTGTGCAAACCAAAGTTCAAGGAGCATTCACACTCCTGGGATGGTGCAAGCACCTACAGCTGCCTGAATGAGCCCAGGCCTCAAGAATGTAGGGCTTCCCCCACACTTTCACCTCAATTCTGGCCTCGAAGAAGAGAGAATGTTCTTCAGGACCCAAGAGCCTTTCAAGGGCCACAACTACTGTCCAACGTACTGATGGATGAAGGCACAGGCAATGGCCTGGGGCCTGCCTTGTGGCCGTCCCTCAGCACCACAGCACGGCCCACAGGCTAGAGACCTGAGCACCAACCGCCATCTCTTCTGCCCCATGCCATGTGTGCCCTGCATCAGTCTTCACTCGGCCTCCATTACTCCCTCTGCTGGGGAGGGGCGTGGTGGCGGTACCCCTTTCCCCCTCAACCAGAGATTGCTGAGTTTCCGGCACTTAGTATCAGCTGGCAGCCATTACAGTTACGCACCCATCTTACCACACCATGGAGTGAAATGCTCACAGAAGCTACTATATACCAAGTGTTCAGTCATCACACAGGGAGTAAGGAGGAAGGCAGGCAGGCAGGCAGGCAAGAAGGAAGAGATAAAAAGTCAGAGGAAAGGAATGGAGTCTTAACAGTTCTGTATTGCTCACTCGAGTATTTGCTAACTTTATTCAGCTGGAAAAATTTTTCTTTTGGAAATAATTTTTAAATGGCAACAAACCTTACTGCACATTTTTAAAAACTCTGCTTTTCTGTATTACTCATGGAAAAGTGCTCAGAATCCAACGTGACCTCAGGAGATTGTTTGTGAGATCCACAGTCATACCCAGACACATGCCCTCCCACCCCAGGTGAGCCTCCCACAGGCCCCCTCTCTTCCATCTCAACCCTCCCTTCACTCACTCATCAAACAGCTCCAGGCTGGGCCTCCGCTACAGGAGGCCTTCACCTGTAAGTCATGAATCTTAAAAACAGGATTATTGGCATCAGGGCAAGAAGACGGGTAGGAGGGCACACAGGAGGTAGAGAAAAAGGTCCTTGTCTGCCACCCTCCTGTGGAGACTACTGCTTTTCCTCTGTGGTTTTGAGTACCTAAACACAGCTCTAAGCACATATCTGGTATTAAATATCACCCTACACGACTGTTTACGGATCAAGAACTCAAGGTCACCAAAGGAAGGAAAGGTGACATTTGGACATGGGACGAAATACCTGCTTTCTCCCAGCCTGAGCACCTCAAATAAAGCCAGAGGCTTGAGGGCTCCTGCTTTATACAAGTGTCTAAGCATACACATAAGGAAAGAAAGCAGCAAAGCCCCAACATCCAGTAAATACGATGCGAAGCTCTCACAAATTGTTTTCAATAGTAGAAAGAGATGGAGAAAAGGAATGTGGCAGGTCTCCTAACTGTTCAGATTCCTTCTGAAGATATGAGGGAGCAGTGAGAGACTAGGAAGTCCTCAGGTAACCAGGGACACCAGCCCTAAAGGACAGCTGCTGCCCACCTCCACTCATGCTCTTCATGAGAAGTTCACAGTCCCATCCCATCAGTGACCACACTCACGATCAGACTCGTACCGATAACCATACTCCACCGAGAAGGTGGCAGGGAGGGGAAGAGAAGACAGCCAGCGAGGGCAGGAACACTACGGGGGGAGGAAAGAGATTCCCTGGGGTCCCGCCTCAAGAAGACTGCCAAGGGGCAGGGGAACTCCAGGGGGGCCAGAAGAAGCCCCCGGCAGAGCCAGAGATGTGAGAGAGAGCAACTGAAGCCCTGAAACAAATGCTATCCCAGAGAGGAGTGATTCTGGCTGACATAGGAGATAGCCCTCCTGGCTCTGAGCAGCTTTTTCTTATTCATTATCTCACATCATCTTCACAATAATCTAGTAAAGTCTGTAAAGGAAACTGTATTCTCATGTAATAGTTGAGGAAACAGGCTCAGAGAAGGACCCGGCTTCCTGAGGCCACGCTGCCGGTGGTGGCAAAGCCGAACCCCAGTCTTCCAGCACAGACCCCGAGGCTAGGAGGCAGGGTCTCAGTCTCCCCTGACTGGGAAAATGGATGAGCTCCCTGAAAGGCTCAAATTCATGGACACAGTGAGAAGAAATGGATCTAATAATAGGATGAAACATCCCTATGCCAGTATGTTTTCCGGTAAGAGAAAATGAGGTGGAGAGAGCAGCAGTATATACCATGGCCCTCTTGTAAGGACAGAGCCCCAAATGCGAACTATTTTCAGAGTCTGCAACGCCATCTGTCAAGTTGGGGAAAAGGTCATCTCAAACGGCTGTGGTTCAGGAGCTGAACGGCCAGTGAGTAGAGAGTGAGCGTCATCCTAGGGCCAAAGCAGGACACCAAGAGGACAGGAAGCCTCTGAAGGAGAATGAGAAAACAAAAGACTCGGGTTTTCACTGAGGATGAGGCACATCAAGGACTTGGCAACAGCTCTGGCATAGGGCCAATGGCGAATACTCGGCAGCAGCTAGCAGTGAGGGCTTCGGTAGCCTAGTGCCAGTACCGTCAGAAAGTGAAGTTCTTCCTCACCGCCAGTCTGCAGGTTGTGGCCAAAACAAAACTCCATTTACTGTGTTCTCAATGCCGTGTTCTCAAATGCTTCTTCATGATGGGGCAGACCCTGTCCTCAACCTCTTTTACAGACACTATCTTCAGCAGCTGCCATGCTCTACTCTGCTGAAGGGTAGCCTACCACATTCCAGAGAGGTGGCTGGAGTAGAGGACTAAGGGATGGGGTGCTGGGTGGGCCTGGCCATGTTCTTTGGCCTAAATCTCCAGCCCTGAAGAGCTTCCCCTCGCCCACCGGCCCCACCCCAGCCCTGCCTAGTCTAAAGCCAGAAGACCACAGGATCGTCATTGGCCCACCTGCCACCTCCTTCAGGCTGTCCTGCCTTCCTTCAGCCCACAGACCTCCAAGCCTGACCAACTGGCTTTCAAACAGGCAGCAATGGAAAGAAACTGGGGAGGGGACAGTGCTCAACGGCTCTGTTCTCCACCCTCCGCTCCCACACACTTAGGCTTCTCTACTCCCTGCTGGTCTTTCCTTCCCTCTTTCCTAGGATTGCTAGAATGATTTGTTCTGAACAGCGACAGGTTTATAGGTTAGCCGACACCTCCGCTCTGTGGAATTTTAATTAACTTCTCTCATCGTCAATATGCTAAGGAACGGGGTCTCCATTCTCTGGGGTCAGCAGTGTGTTTCAGGTCCTGCTATATCAGCCGTCAAATTGAAGAATTAATGACGTGGCTAATCGGTTCTAATTCTTTAGAAAGAAAAAAATTTGAAAGGGAGTTGTAGAAGAGGGCAGGAGGAGGGTGCAGGCTCCACAGAGTAAGGAGAAGGAGGCTGAAGGGGGCTGAGCAAGGTGGGGAATCAACTCTCTCGTGAAACAAGTGACTGACTTAAACCCAGGGCAGGAGGGTGGCACCCCCCCTGCTTTCCCACTGCTCACTTAGGTGGGGTGTGAGGGATGAAGGAAGTGGGGGGAAGACCCTAGAAAAACAAACAGTCTGACAGAGCAGGTGCAGGAGAGAGTCTATGTACCCTGCTGGGGAGGAGAGAGACTCCGCCTTGGTTCAAGAAAACCTGGAAAGCATAAGTCAGGATGTACAGCTAACTCACTTGTATGTAAAGCCACAGAAATACAGACAGGCCAAAGGGGAAGGTAAAACTGCCATCAAAAATGTGGCACGACTGCTCCAATGGTCAATCTACCCCACATGCATGTCTCTGGATAGAGCCCAACTGGACACGGGCCCCACGCCTCTCCTGATAACTCAGCCCTGTAAGTGACACTCCAGAAGACATTTTCTAAGGAGACAGACCACAGATGTGGGTGATGAGAGCAGGTTGGCCAGTGTGGTAGCTTCCCAGGGACGCGAACAGGCCTCTGCTTTGGAAGCGACCCTAGGGAGCCTATGTTCCAGAAGGGACACTCTTGTAACAGCTGGAGTCAGTTACATTTTAACAGTACTTTTTCCTTCACTATTTCTGGGGTAGAGGCCCAGGAAGGTAGCCCCTGGGATGTCGTCTCCACCCCATGCATCTATGATGTGAGCCACAGACCTCAAGTCTCTGGAGGATTTTCAAACCTTCCAGGAGGGAGGCTCAAAGCAACCTAGAATATACAGGTAGAAGAGTTTTCTAGCCCACCCAACCTCATAAAATAAAAGCATTATTATACAGGACAAAACCATATCCAAAAAACCATCTCCCTTACCTGAGTAATGGGCTGATAGCAATGGACCAGACTCGGTCTTCGGTCTGGATGGTGTGTAAGCACTGCCCCAGCCGGCCTGAGGCCAAAGGCCACACCTGGAAACAGGAGAACAGATGGTCTCGTCGGCATTGCCTGGGATTAGGATGCAGAGTGAGTGTCCCTAGGGTGGCAGGAAAGTGGAGAATTCTCTCTGTCCTGCAGACCCAGAGCCCAGAGTATGAGCCGAGGGGCCTCCCCAGCCTCTGACTCGCCTACCTGACGCCCAGTCAGAACCGCCCTCCTTAACATCCACTTGAGAGCCCTCCTTCACCACCCAATTTTACGGCAGGGAATCAGGAGCTCCACACTGCAGCTGAGACATGGCGAAGCCGGGTGAGCAGGTGTGGCTTGCCTCTCTGGACAACCTCCTCGTGCTGGTTTTTCTTTTTCCTAGCTCTCACCCAGATTTTCCTTTGGGAGGTAGGGAGGAGGATGATCAAGGCACAGTATGGGGGAACAAAGACAGAATTCAGCAGAATTAAGAGAGGAGTGAAAAGGAGGACACGAGAGAAGGAAAGAACGGAGGAAGAAGAGAGGCTTCAAAGCACAAAGGTGGTGTGTTGTTGTTTGTTTGTTGATAATGCCCAGGATCCAGTGCTATTCCTGTCAGCAGGGAATTTAGCACCTAGTGTCACCAAAAGTAGCAGAAAAGCTTAACTCTTTTCAGCTTCCATATCTCCTACAGGTTAAAAATATTGCTTGGAGCGTGTTATCTGGTCCCTATCAGTCAGGAATGTACATTAGCAGCCACTCCGGGCTTAACTCTAATCAACACTCATGGAGCCCTCTCAGCAGCCGGTGCATTTAGAAATCTCCCATTAAGCACAAGGGCCCCCCTCACCTCACCCAACCCTAGATGACACAGTCAGGGAAGTAAGCCTCTAACCAAATAGAGAGGAAGCCTCAGATGTACAGGGCTGTCCCAGACAGCAGCCAAGGAGGGATCCTGGGGCAGCCAGATGCATCACTGGCCTCTCAAGGTCCCTGCCGTGCTATAAGGGGAACACTCAAAAGCCAGTCAGGACCTTAGATGGAAGAACTTTCAGGAAACATTCCTTGAGTGGAAGGGGCAGGTGACGGACGGAGTGGGGGGTGGTCTTGCCTTCTTAGGGTCACATGACATGTCTTCCCCATAAAAGGAGAAAGTGTTTCCGATTTTGTGCCTGGTATATATACAGGTACACGTGAGTTACTTCCAATGTAGGGAAAGGAAAAGAAACTTAACAAGAAGCTCTTGAACAAGTTTGGGCAGAAAACAAAAGTGAATACCACGACTTTCCTGGAGTGCCGTGATTCCGGCCAACTCTTCTGGGTCTACAGTCAGGCCGCTTTGCTAGTAACTAGATGCGTTTCTACTGCCTTCTTTCAGACAGTCCCAGCCTGGAAAAGAGGTTTGCCTTTTCTCAGATGCGAACTCCCTGGGAGACAGGTTAGAAGGTGAGGAGACACTAAGGGCTCTGCTTACAAAATCTATGGGGACAACTCCAGTCCTGGACTCACCAGTGTCCCCCCTGGGATGGGCTGGTGGATTCCAACACTGTACAAACCACAGAACAAGGTTCCTGGCCTCGGGGAGTGGCAGGAGGCCTACTGCCAATTCTGAGCATGATGCTGGGAAAGTGGCCCTCCTGGTCTGCTGCAGCAGCACACCATCCCCCACTAACCCGAGTGTCAGGATGCTGAGGGACAGGAGTTGACAACAATATGCGGATCATGCTTTCACCCTCAGTGGTCAAATCCAAAACAAACCCATCCCTGGAAAAGATATATCTCAGTGGGGGTGGACATTTACATTGTCCTTTTATTTTTCTTTTAATTTTTAAAATGTTTTTATTTATTTTTGAGAGAGAGGGAGAGAGAGACAGAATGAGAGGGGAAGGGGCAGAGAAAGAGGGGGAAACACAGAACCCACAGCAGGCTCCAGGCTCTGAGTGTTCAGCACAGAGCCCAATGCGGGGCTTGAACTCGCAGACCATGAGATCATGACCTCAGCAGAAGTCGGACACTCAACAAACTGAGCCACCCAGGAGCCCCTTACATTATCCTTTTAAAAAGCAGTTAACAATATATATATCAGGACCCTTAAAATGACCAAAGCCTCACACTCAGTAATTCTGTGGCTGAGACTCTATCTTAAGAAAATAATTCTAAAACAAAGAAAAACCTGTGTGGTAAAAATATCCCCTGCAGTCAAGGGTTGCAGAAAGAGCATGCGTGGGCTTTGGAATCAGATACATTTGGGTTCGAACCCAGTTGTTACTTATCGACTCTGATCTTCGAGATAGTTCAGGACTTCTCAGCCTCAGTTTCCTCATGTGTAGAATGGGAAATAATTCCTATCTTTTGAGGGCTACACAAATGTCAGGATATGGAAAAAGCACCTAACATGGTAGTAGCACAGCATTTGGCAGGTATTAGGCAATCGATAATGGTGGCTCTTATTACTTATTAGGCCATTAAAGATGACACAAATAATGTGTAATAATAATAGAAAACTTTATAAAATAGCTACAGTAGATTCAGTAGGGTATAGTGGCTAAGCACAATATAGTATAAGCATAATTACGTAGGGATAAAATTATCCTAAAGGAGAAAAGGAGAAAATGAACAAATGTAAAGTGCTTAGCATCGTGCCTGGTTATACTGTATATAGTTACAAAACAAACAAGCAAACCTATGCATTGAAAAATAACTAAAAGAAGAAAAAAAACAACCCAAGTTCAAATGTTCCCTCCCTCATAAAGTCTCCCCTTTCAAGCCAGATGTGATCTCTCCACCCCTGAACTTTCTGGCCCTAGAAGTTTATACCTCACAGTCCTGGCCACTTCCGATCAGCTTTCTAACCACTGCATGCACGTCTCAGCTCCCGTTAAGAAGAGAGGCAGTCTCTTCCTTCCCTTTGAAAAGCCCCAGTGCCTTGTACACTAAGCCTTGCATAGAGTTGGCACTTAAAAAGAATGAATGAAAGAACAGAGAAATAAAGGAAGTAATGAAAGAATGGTCAGAACCAGCCCAGCCCACTAGGGACATTACTACATTGCTGTCACATCTCAGGATGGGGCCAGCCTCAGGAAAGCCCAGAGGGGCAAGCCAAACGGAGTCTCAATATGTTTGAAAGGAGGGTTGGGAAGGATGGGAAGGGACAGGGAGAGGAAGAAGGGTCCCTGAGTAATCCCTAACTCAGAACTCAGAAATCTTACAAAGAAAATGGTTTAGTTCTTTTCACCCCAATAAAACAAATCTCTTTTCTACAACACAGCAGCTATTGGGGAGAAATCCCAACAAACAGGCTATGGATCTTTACAGGTAAACATGACTAAGTTCTTATGTAGGTTTGGGTGTATCAGGAACAGCTACAGAACTGCAGAAGCCACCAAAAAGCTATGGAAACCTGGCTATAAGAGACTGGCTATGGGTAGTGTGGAAATGGGGCAGGAAGACGAGGACAGCTAGCGGCAAAGACAACAGCAGAGTGAGAACAGAAGCAGCACCCAGAAATCTGCAAAGATGAGCTGGCCTTGGAGTCACTGGGGAGCCCCAAGACAGCTGACCAGCTTTCTGTAGGTGAAGAACCAGAGAGGGAGAATTCTGTCACTGTCTTAAGAGAAATCCTCAAAAGGAACAGGATGTTTGCAGTGACAATTCTAGAATTTAGAAAGTACCTCTTTTAATGCTTAAAAATAAAATAGAATCCACTAAATGGGGTTGAGTCAGTACCTAAAACATGAAACGAACCCAATTTCCCAAATAAAGATGCTGTCCTCTGACTAGAATAGCAGCCCATCCCCCTGAATTGTTACCTGTGGTCATAGAGCTTAGTTTATGCTGCTCTGGGTATCAGACCACAGAAAATAGACTAGAAGAGAGAGAGATGAAAAGGAGGAGCCAGGGGAAGCTTGAAGCTATGACAGGAAGATGCCAGAAGGAGATGGGAATATTTAGGCCACACGTGCCAAAAACATTTTTATCCAAATTGGTTTCTGAGGAGTACAGCAAGTTAAGGCCAGTCTCTATTTGAGGAATGGTAAAATGACAGCGACCAATCAGAACCCTGAAGTAAGGACAGGGTGGGCGGATGGGAAACAGGCAATAGGAACTTGAGTTGCCAAGTTGGTTCAAAAGGTTTTCTGGATTTTTCTCAGGTTTTCTCTGCTGGTGTGCATGTCTCTCTGGCAGAATACAAAGTGTAAGGAAGAAAATAGCAATGAGAGGAGAAACTTCCATAAATAGGAACATATGTAGCTCTTCTTTTTATATAAATTGGTGGCATGTTTATAGGAAGGAGTCATCACCAGAGGGCACATGGACTCAGAAAAGCTAGTGAGGAAGAAGTGCAACTGCTCTCTCCTGAGACTCTCCCTGGGTGTCTTAGACGCCCATTTGCTGACACGAACAGGCATTTTGCTCCTGTTGGCACCACAGTCTCCAGACACTGGGAGGAAACAGGCGAGTAAGAGGCTACCAGGCTTCCTGTACCTCAACTGAATTGTCAGCAAAGTTCCCACAGCCGCCCCAAAGGACCAGGGGCACGCAGGCCCTGCCTGGGGCTGGCTGGACACAGGAATGGAGACAGAAGTTCTTCTCTGTCTCATGGGTGAAGGCCTGTTTGACCCAAACGTGGGTGAGTGGAGTCCACAAAGCAGGGGTCACACTACCTCTCAGCCTCCTTCTGTTTTGCCTTGGCAGTTGTCTGACCATAGACCAGGCGATTTGGCAATTATGCACCAAAAACGCCTTTCTCTCCTCATCTTTCTACTGCTTGCTGACCACATCACTCTCCAGAGAAGCAGTAAAAACACATTTTAATTATCAGCCTGATTGCTTATAAACAAGGTGGTGAAAAATTAACCTCCCTAAACAGAGAGCAATCGAAAGGAGGGAGATTTTAAAATAAAATATTGGGGTCAGAACTCAACCCACAAACTTGAGGAAATTCAGCTCAGGGATGAAAAGCTGGCCAGGCCCTCTGTTTTTGAATTCACGCCACATTTCAAGTGAGTGGCAAGCTTCCCAGCCACTGTCCACTCCTTTCTCAGGCCAGCTGGCAGGGACGTAGCCTGTCATGGCCAGCCGCATGCCAGAGGCACATAAGTGAGTCCTTTATCGTGTTGTCCCCCCTCTGCCCCCACCCAATGTCCTCAGCCAATCCCAAGACTCAAGGCCCTATCCACCCTCTCCCACCCCACCCCCTATAGATAGGAGGGAATAACAGTACCTAAGGGGGAGACCACTCACCTTGGCCGTCCTGTCCCTGGAGCCACTCACAATGATGCCCCCTCTGCAATCGACACAGTTCACCTCCTGTTCGTGAGCCGAGTACTTGACAGTGAAGGTGCTATGAATCTTATGAACGCCAATCTTCCCATCTCTAGGAGAGAAATGAGGAGCCCACCCCCCATAGCCAATTATTCTCTCCGTCAGAAGAGAACAAGGCTACAGAAGCAGCCTGACTCTCCAGTGATGTCCAAATCTGCGAAGTTTTAGGCAATTCAGCTCAATAAGGTGCTGAGGTTCGAGATAACTTTGCTTCTTCAGTACACTTGGGGCTGAACTGAGCTGAGAGACAAAACAAATTTCCCCCTCGAGAGAATCAAAACCAGCTTCCCTTTTCATTAAAGGCTCTTCCTGTTTTCCTTCTCCAGCTAACCCTATTAAGTGCCTTTGGTAAATCTCTCTGCTTCGAATGGGGAAAAAAAAAACCACTCCCTCTTCTTATGGTCTCCCTCCTCATCCCTTTGGAGTGGAAACAGAAAAGTCAGAGGCAGGCAAGCAGAAGCTCCCTGAAGAATGCTAAGGAAGAAGGAGAAGGAGAAACCCGCGGCACTTACCCTCCCGCACTGATAATGTGCGAGTTGGCCAGCACAAAGTGGCAAACATCCTCATCGTGCCCAGCAAAGACTCCCAGGGGCCGACGATTCAAGCTGGCACCATCTGGGCGGAACTGATAGGCCAGGATGAAATTAGCCTGGGATATGTACAGAGAATCACCTTCGAGCTGCATCCAGGGCATCTGACTGCAGAGATATAAAACGCAATTTAAAGACCATCAAGATATAGCATGAAAAGTTGACTCCAATCTTTACAGAGGCTGACCAATCCTCAACGTAGCAAGAATAACCTGCATTTTACCTCCCCCCCTCCTTCAAAATTACCTCCCCTCAGGCTACCCTCAGACAACTAGAGAGACGGAGCTTTGTGGTAACCTAATCTTTTCTGGACTTTCTAAAAGAGAGTCAGAATTAAAAGACCAATTAAACATCACTTTTTAATGGGAGAATGCTTAAGACCCGAATTACTGGCAACTTAGGTTTCTTTGGGGTAGGCAGAGCTCAGCGACTGTAATGACTGGGGCATGGGCAGGGTCAAAAAGAAACCTTCTACCCTGAGGGAGTGATTTTCTTTCATTCTGCATCCTCACTGATTTGAAGTGCTTAGAGAGAAGTTCCGAGGTTCCAAGATTCCCATACATACCTCTTTCCCAACAGAGCAGATGGAGAAAAGAGAAGAGTGAGCCCCAAGAAACCCCATTCCCTTAACCCACTAGAGCAAAGGGGCCATTTATAAGTGAAAAGAGTAAAGTCATTTGGAAAAGGGTGTTCATATACTGGTTAGATATCGGCTCCTGCCAGGGGATATCGACATTTCGGTATTGCAGGGTAAGTGGGGCAATGGAAAACAGCTCTGCGGCAGTCCACTACAGTTTGGGGGCTGCGGAGAAATAATCAGCTCTCCCAGGGAGCTGCTAAGAGAAATCCACAAGTAGTTAAAGATTCCCTCCGCAGTCTAATTACATGAAACAGAAGTTGGTGTTTTGATTTTTTACTTTGCTTTTCTGTTTTGAGTGTCATTGCAACTACTGTATTGTAAAGGATGGAAAATAATTGCATATGTTAAAAAATATGAAACTTTATAAAGTAAAAAAAATAAATAAATAAAATTTTTAAATTAAAAAAAAGAAATGAAGATACAGTAAAATTGAAGGTATTTACAGATATCTGTAGTTCAGGCATTGATATAGTTGTCATTTCCTCTCATGTTCAGACTTGGCTATTTTCCCGATGGTATGATAGAGCATAGTTGACATACCAGTCAATAAATTGATTGTGGGACATTGGAAAAAAAAAAAAGATTCCCTCCGCAGTCCGGCAAGAGGAAGAAAGGTTAGAAGCCACAGGCCAGTCCCATGGCACAATGAGCCTTAAGACAAAAGACAACTCTGCCAGACCCCAGACTCTCTGGTGGGGACTAAGCCCCTTCCCCCAAGGTGGACATCTCAGCTGCCTGTCCTGCTCTATTGTAGGAGTTCTGGAGGCACCAGGTCCCAAGCAAGGCATAGGGATGGCTGATTCATCCCCATTTACAGAGACACCATCTCCCACTGCCAAGCCTGTCTGAGCAAACTGGGCTGTGTTTCTTCCCGAGCCTCCTTAATACAAGCGTCATGGGAATGTGGAAAAGTTCTGCAAATTGACTTGACGGGCCATTAAATGCAGCTTGGACTTTGCAGTAGCTGAGTTTCTGCTCAGGAGGTTTTACAAGTGTGTGCATATATTATATAGAACATGTGTAGAGGAGGCAGCGAGGCCTACATTCTCACTCATTATGCACTTCCCTCTTCAACATCCCCTTGCACGAGTTTGTGGCACACTCAAGTGGGGAGCAAGCAGAGGGGTTGGAATGCGTGTGTTTAGAGCCATCTGGTAAACAGCCATTTGCCGAGGACAAGAAACCAGGTTCACGCCAGGTGAACGGTGGAGAATCCCGGGGCAGCCTGGTAACTGCTTTGTGTGTTTATTTGCCAAACTGCTTTGAAAGAAGCCCAAAAAAAAGACGTCAGGGACAAAACCTTGATAGGGAAATAAACTCTACTTTCTGGTATTAAAAGGCAAAAACGGGAAGCAGAGGGTACAGTTTTTCGTCATAAAAACCCGTCTTTCTCCCTAGTAGTTTCTCTACAATCACCCCCACCACCAGTACCCCCCACATAATTCACAGCAGCCGCCAGCCATGAAAGCAGTGGGAATGGATACGAGCAAGAGAGAAGGGTCATCAGATGAAGAAGCCTGTCTGTATCTCTCAGCACAAGCACAGGTCAGCCTGGAATGAGGAGCCATGATGCTCTTTAACCATCCTGACCAATCAGCAAGGAGCACTTGCTTGGCAGGGAGTCAGATGATAACTATGAAATAAAGTAGCATCAGTGAAGAATAAGATGTGAGGCATTAGTGGTCCAAAGTCACTAAGTTTCCTGGCAGCTGTGACTTCTACCTCCTGTAACATCTACAGCCAAACCTTTTAAACCCTATTTTGCCTTCTTAATAAAGTAGGCGAGAGGGCTAGCGGACACCAGGAGTGAGGCATAACTCTGTAGAGTGGATGTAAAGAAAAATAATTATAAAACAAGATGGGATGAAATACTGGCTTTCGTTTACTTCTTGATAAGGTACATTAACAGGGGTAACCTCTGAGTGGTAGGATTATACGTAAGTTTTTTTTCTTCTTTAAACTTTTCTGTTATTTCAAATATCTACAATAAACATTTGTTATTTTTATAATCATAATCATGTGGGATTTGTTTAATTTTTTTAATGTTTTATTTTTCAGAGAGAGACAGCATGAGCAGGGGAGGGTAAGAGAAAGAGGGAGACACAGAATCCGAAGAGAAGCTCCAGGCTCTGAGCTAGCTGTCAGCACAGAGCCCAACGCGGGGCCCGAACCCACGAACCATGAGATCATGACCTGAGCCAAAGTTAGATGCTTAACTGACTGAGCCACCTAGGCACCCCTGGAATTTGTTTAAATAAAGCACTTCTTCTGGTAATTTTTACCCATGTAAAAACAAAAATTATCCTTTTTATGCCCCCTTTGTGATGTTTAAAGGATCAACAGTGCCACACTACCCAAGACAGGCACATTTACATTCTAGCTAAGACCAGATATTTTACTTCCCAGCTTTTTTTTCTGTGCTAAGTAGTTTTAAAAGAGTCAGGGGGTACCTAGGTGGCTAGGTCAGTTGAGCATCTGACTTTGGCTCAGGTCATGATCTCACTGTCTGTGAGTTCAAGCCCTGCATCAGGCTATCCGCTATCAGTGCAGAGCCCATTTCAGATCCTCTGTCCCCCTCTCTCTCTGCCCTTCCCCCACTCACACTCTCTCTCTTAAACATGAATAAACATTAAAAAAAAAAAAAGAGTTAAGAGGCTACTTACCTGCATCTCCACTTCAGCAGAATCCCCTCCCGGCAGCGCCCCAACCTCCAGTTCTGAGACACCTTCACTCGCTCCTTCACTGGGACACTGGCCATCCTTGTCCAGACAGAACACATAAACCAGTCACTACAACTCATTGCCAACCCAAGAAAATTCCATAGGCTTATGAGGTAGAACTTGGGAGTATCTGGAATATATCTAGATATAAGTGATGGGGTTAGGACACGAGAAAGGAATAACTTTTCTCTCTCCACACTGGGATAGCCAAGAAAGCCAAGGAGAACAGCCTGTCCTTTACTGTGTCTATAGCGATGTGACAGTGATCTAATGGAGAAAGGGTAAGAGAGTGCTGGAACTGCTGGCCATCCAGAAGGAAAAAAATCAACTCGGACTCCTACCTCCCACCATACGGAAAAATTAATTCCAAATAGATTTAAACATGTCATCTAAAACTATAAAGCTGACAGAAGAAAATATATCAAAATATTTCTGCAACTTGGGGCCTGGGCAAAGGTCTTTTAAGACACAGAAAGCAATAGCATAAAAGTCTAACAAATGAGACTTTATCAGAATCAAAAATTTTTGCTTACCAAAATGAATATACACACCACATTCTGGGAGGAAATGTTCACAAAATATATATTTGACAAAGGGCTTATATCCAGAAAATACTAAGAAATTATAAATACATATGCATAGCTGTATATATACGTATGTATTGTATATGCATTTATATGTGTGTGTATATATGCATATATATTTTTTGAAGACCAGTAAGAAACTCTCCTACAATCTTTGTGGGAAAGCAAAATGGTACAGCCATTATGGAAAAATTCCTGGCCGTTTATTATAAATCCAACCATATACCTACTCTAGGACCTACCAAATGCCCAAGAGAAAGCATACACCCACAAAAAGACTTGCATGAGAATGTTCATAGGAACTTCAGTCATAAGAGCCAAAAGTTGAAAACAGCCCAGGGAGCCATCAGAACAATGGGCAAACACCCCCATGATGTATATTCATACAATGGAATGCTACTCAGCAATAAAAAGGAAAGACCTATTGATATACACAGTAATGTGAATGAATCTCAAAAACATTATACTGAATGAAAGCAACATTACCCAAAAAAGTTCATGTTGTATGATTCCGTTTATGTGAAGTTTGAGAAGGATAACTAATCTATGGTGAAAGAATCAGAACAGTGGTTACCACTGGGAATCCTACCACTGGGAAGGGGATTGACTGGGAAGGAGCATGTAGAAACTTTCTGCAGTAACATTCTGTATCTAAATCTTCAAGGGATTTGGGTTACACAGGTGGGTATGCATTTGTCAAAAATGAATCGAATGAAAGAAAATGCACTGAATGATACACTTAAGGTTAAGACTGGAGCATTTTGCTGTATATAATTATTTTTAAGTTTATTTATTTATCTTGAGAGAGAGAGAAAGCGCACTTGCACGCACGAACAGGGGAGGGGCAGAGAGAGAGGAAGAGAGAGAATCCAAGTAGGCTCCATACCATCACGGTCTGCATTGTCAGCATGGAGCCTGATGTGGGACTTGAACTCATGAACCATGAGATCATTACCTGACCCAAAGTCAGACGCTTAATCGATTGAGTCCCCAAGAGCCCCTGGTATATAAATCCATAAACTAATGTATATACCAGTCAGTTGTATGCATGCACACTGAAGTGTTTACAGGTGAAGTGTACTGATACCTGCAACTCGCTTTGAAATGCATGATAAAGCAAATACAGTAAAATGTTAATTGTAGAATCTAGGTCATGGGTATAAGAGTGTTCATGGTATAATTCATTCAACTTTGCTGTTTTAAAATTTTCACTTAAGAAAACGTTGGGGGTGTCAATAGTACATTTGGGTGAGGAAAGCTAGAGCAATGAGGGATAAAGGAGCCCACCAGTAGGAATGGCGTAGTCTACGACTGGGTTGGGGGCAGTAGGAGACAGGGAGAAGAGCTCAAAGCCACTCTGAAAGTACGTCTTTGGACAGAATTTTGAAATTGTGGGCAAGAATTCGAAAATTTCATTTTAGGAGGAGCCTGAGTGGCTCAGTCGGTTGAGCATCCAACTCTTGATTTCAGTTCAGGTCATGATCTCCTGGTTCATGGGATCAAGCCATGTGGGGCTCTACACTGACAGCATGGAACCTAGTTGGGACTGACTCTCTCTCTGTCTCTCTCTGTCTCTTTCTCTCTCTCTCTGTATATATGTATATGCTATAATGTAATGTAGGTGCATATATATTTATGTGTATTTACATATATACCCAGTTTTTAATTTAAAAAATACCATACTATTTTACTCATCGCTTTCATCACTTAACAATGTATCTTAGGAAGCATTCCATATCAACACATTGAGATCCAGCTCATTCTCTGTAACAGCTGCATAGACTTCTACTGTGGAGCCCAATCCTCATTTGATCAATCTCTTACTGATTCACATTTAAAGGACTTCCAGGCTTTAGTTACTATAAATACTGCTGCGATAAATATCCTTAAATCTCTAGTTAGGTGTGAGAATCTATCTACAGAAAAAAAATTATTAGAAATGGTATTGGTTGTTTTTTTGAAAAAAAAATTTTAAACATTTATTTATTTTTGAGAGACAGAAAGTGACAGAGAACGGGCAGGGGAGGGGCAGAGAGGGAGACACAGAATCCAAAGCAGGTTGTAGGCTCTGAGCTGTCAGCACAGAGCCTGACATAGGGCTTGAACCCATGAACTGTGAGATCATGACCTGAGCCAAAATTGGACGCTTAACTGACTGAGCCACCCAGGTGCCCCTAGAAATGGTACTGAATGGGCCAAAGGAAATTGTAGATTTTTAATGCTGATAGATACTGCCAAACTGTCATCCAAAAGAGATTATACCAACTTAGACTTCTAATACCATATTCAGGTGTTTATTTCTGAATATCTTTTACTTTCTTCTTTTAAAAAATCTGTAATTTATTTTAGAATAGTTTTAGATTTTCCCCAAAATTGCAAAGATTGTACAGAATTCTCACATACCCTTCACTTGTGACACTTGTCTTCCCCTAGTGTTAACATCTTATATAACCATGGTATATTTGTCAAAGCTTAACAGTTAATATTGGTGCATTACTATTAACTCAACTCTAGATTTTATTCAGAGTTCACCAATTTCTCCACTAATGACTCTGTCCCAGGTGCCCGTGTAGCTCACTGCATTGTACTTAGTTGTCCTGTCTCTTTAGTCTCCTCTGGTCTATAGCAGATTCTTAGCCTTTCCTTATTTTTCAGATGGTGACACTTTTTAAATTTTCATTTCATCTTTACCAGTATAAGAAGTAAAAAAAAAAAAAATAGCTTCCTATTGTTTAAATGCCTATAGTATTTTTTCTAATTATGGGTAACATTGAACATCTACTTATATGTTTGAAGGCCATTGTCATTTCTTCTGGAAAATGTTTGCCCATGTCCTTTTCCCCTCTTTCTATTAGGTCTGTGGTCTTTTTCTTATGAGTCTGTAAAGGCTCTTAATATAGTCTATATTGTCAATTTTGTTCCAATCTATTCTTTTTTTTGTAGCATTTTATCCATGCATTTAAAAAATGCTTACGTATCCATGATTTCATGTCAATCTTTTGAAATACTTTATTTTTTTAATTTTTTTACTGTTTTTATTTATTTTAGAGAGAGAGAGAGAGACAGCATGAGCAGGGGAGGATCAGAGAAAGAAGGAGACACAGAATCTGAAAACAGGCTCCAGGCTCTGAGCAAGCTGTCAACACAGAGCCTGATGTGGGGCTCGAACCCATGAACCGTGAGATCATGACCTGAGGCAAAGTCAGATGCTCAACTGACTGAGCCACCCAGGCATCCCTGAAATACTTTAAAGAGAATGAATGTTCAGGAAGGAGCTTCCAGTTATAATTTTCTGGCTCAAAGAAGGTCAACCTAAAAAATATATATATATATTTTTTAAGATTAAAAAAATTGTTTTATGTTTTATATTTTGAGAGAGGGAGAGAGAGACAGAGTGAACAGGGGAGGGTCAGAGAGAGAGGGAGACACAGACTCAGAAGACAGGTTCCAGGCTCTGAGCTAGCTGTCAGCACAGAGCCTGATGCGGGGCTCAAACCCACAACCGGTGAGATCATGACCTGAGCCGAAGTTGGCCGCTCAACTGAGCCACCCAGGCGCCTCTATTTATTTATTTTTGAGACAGCCAGCATGAGCAGGGAAGGAATGGGGAGAGGGAGAGAGGGAGAATCCCAAGCAGGCTCCACAATGCCAGAGTAGAGCCCAGCATAGGGCTCAGACCTATGAACTATGAGACCATGACCTGAGCCCAAATCAAATATCAGAGCCCCAACCCACTAAGCCACCCAGGTGCCCATATGCTTTTCTTTCAAATCTTACTATGGAAAATCTTTAAACATAGTTAGTACTGTTTACCTAACCTCACTGAACACTATTTAAAAAATGATTTAGAATGTTTTCAATCTCTCTGGATAATAATTCCAAAGATAATTTACTTAACAAACATTTAATGTGTGTTTATGATGTGCCAGGAACTGTTTTCATTTACCTAATGCCTTATGCATAGTAAGTATCATTAAGTGTTTGTTGATAGAGCAGTTATACTTCCTGGATTCTATCCAATTAGAAGACATTGGAAATAAGCAATAAGCCAACGGGCTGACACTTCAATTTAAATACAGAAAGCCAGAAATGACCCAAACTGATATAAACTGATATATAACAAACAAAGTAAAATTTTAAAGTAAAGAAAGAAATCTCTACCTCACTAGGGCTATTGGGTTTGTAAAGCATGTTCCCAACCTTATGAGAAAGAAGGGAAGAGGAATATATATGCCTAGAAAGAACAGGGGAAGTACATACTCTAACATAGTTAACTGTGGGTAGCCAACTTTGAGTGTTTTTATTTTGTGTTTTTATGTTCCAATTTTTCAACAACATAATACTTTGGTCTCTCTCAAAAATAAATAGACATTAAAAATAATAAAAGTTTCTTTAACTGGAAGGCTTTTAAGTGTTTAAATTTTATTTTTTAATGTTTATTTTTGAGAGAGACAGAGCACAAACAGGGGAGGGCCAGAGAGAGAGGGAGACACAGAATCCGAAGCAGGCTCCAGGCTCTGAGATGTCAGCACAGAGCCTGACGAGGGGCTTGAACTCATGAACCATGAGATCATGACCTGAGCCAAACTTGGAAACTTAACCAACTCAGCCACCCAGGCGCCCCTAAAGTGTTTAAATTTTAAACACTGCATAGAAGTGGGGCACCTGGGTGGCTCAGTCAGTTAAGTGTCTGACTCTTGATTTCGGCTCAGGTCATGATCTCACCATTTGAGAACTTCTGACAGCGCAGAGCCTGCTTGAGATTTTCTCTCTCCCTCTCTCTCTGCCCCTTTCTCGGTTGCATTCTCTCTCTCTTTCTCTCCCTCTCTCCCTCCTTCTCTCTCTCAAAATAAATAAACTTTAAAAAAAATACTGAATAGAAAAGGGTTTAAAATGAAAACAACAAGAGTATGGGAAAAGTAACAATTAATACTACAAATACAAGTTTCATCTCTAAAATTTTTAAGGGGCAGATATTTACCAGAATAACACCCTATCACTAATACCCTGTCATCCATATCCAATAGCAGGTAAGAACCGTAGCACGGTGCCCATGTGATGGAACACTGCGGAAACATTCCACATCATGAACATAGACATGCATTAAAACAATTATTAGTGTTACTACACATCTATCACTGCATGGAAAAAGCAGAAACTGGCTTTGGTTTGATAGAAAGGTTTGGGTTTGGTTATATATTGCTGGTAGCACACTGGTACAGTCTTTCAGAAAGGAATTCTGTCTAGAAAAATTGTTAAATGACAGTTCTGACCCAACATTCCCACTTTGGGCACTAAATCACAAAGAAATAATTCAAAAGAAAAATATTTTTTTACAAAGATATTTATAGTTGTGGTTATATATTTGAGCTGAAACCTGGAGATAGCCTAAATGATTGTCTGTGGGGGAAAACAGTATACTAATACAATGGAATATATTGCCACGAGAAATGACAAGTGTGGAGACTGCAAAACATTTTGGAAATGACTATAGCAAGCAACGGTAATTTTAAAACTAAGTCAAATTTATAAAGGCAGACGTGAAGAGACACTACAGAAAATTATGTCTCTATAAACAGCACGTCAAAAGAGATAAATAGATGGCACTTCGGAAGTGAGTTTATATATATATATGTAATATATGTGATATATATTATATATCATATAATATATTTCTGTATCTCTCTCACACATAATTGTTAATACTTAGGTCTCTCAATTTAACTAAATAGTAGAATAAATGAAGCTGTGGGAAGAGCTCAGAATGCACACTTAAGAAACTAAGATCTAAATCCCATTTCTACCTCTTACCTAAAATTCTGGTTACCTAACTTCTCTAATGGTCAATATCTTCCCCCAAGAAGTGAGGATAATATTTCCTACAATTGTGGGGGGTTTTTTAATTGTTTTTACAGTTGTGGTTTTAAAATTAAAACTAAAACAAAGTACAGTTGAAGCACAAAAAAGGTTAATTCCTCAAATATATGTAGTATTTAATATGAATTAATAGTGTCATCCCTGAAGTTAATTCAATAATCATTTCTTTTTCTTCTAATTTCTTACAACTATTAGAGACTGTTCTTCTAATGTCAAACATTAGTCCTCTTTCAGGCTGCATGATTAGAATTTGGGTGTACACATGTTAAAGCTAAAATATATTACTGAATTTGTCCATTGCATGAATTCAGTCCCTGGTTTCACATTGCCAGGGAGCAACCCTCACCACCAGGTAGATAAAGAAAAAAGGACGGTAAAAGACAGTTAACAGGATGGACCAAAAGAACTGAACTCTTTTTTTTTTTTTTAATATTGGTCTTGAGGATGATTTTTTTTGTAACTTTATTTTTTTATTATTTTTTTTAGACTATAACACTATTTTTTTAACATATGCAATTATTTTCCATCATTTACAGTACAGTAGTTA
>NC_043701.1:159993924-160006065 GCF_006229205.1 Suricata suricatta
ACAGCTATCTGAAGTGGCAATCATTATAAGACTTAATCATCCATTTCCTATATAAAAGGTAGCTACTTTTTTGCATGGACCTCAAGTATACTGTAGTATAGAGGTGGAATTTAAGGAAAGGTATTAAGTAGGCTGTGTTTTAGCTTATGGGCAAGTAATAAATTGTATCATTTATCTTGAATGTATCATAGATAAGCTGCTATAGAACTGAACTCTTAATGAGAAAGATCAGACTCCTTGTCAAATCTTATCTGCAAATCCTTCCCAGACATAAAAGAAGACATCCTTTGTAGTTAACCTCTCCTCTTGAGTTATGTCTAAGTTAAGACGTGGAAGTGAAACCAAAAATTGAATAGTCTGGATCATAGCAGGAAGGAAGCAAGGGGGAAAGAGTCAATATATTTCCTGAACTGGGTTAAGGACAACACTTCTCTCATCTCTCTGGGCACTTAACTGCCATTTGGTGACACTTTACTAAGGGTCAGAGCACTGCCCTGGGGGCCTGATCACAGCAGCAAGAAACTTTCAAAGTTGAACTTTAGAAGCGGCTACCAAACAGCAGGTGCAGGAGTCGTCTCCCACAACAAATGCCATAATCACAGTACTTGGCTCTAGTCCTTCAAATAAAATTTCAGCTTTTTAAAGTCATTCCCTTTGGCTTTGACTTGAGAAATAGTACCACTTGGTTGAAAGCAGCTTAACAACTCAGCTTTTTCATCCCTTTTGTCCATCCATCATCTTTGGTGGTTAGTCTCCCTAGCTGGTGGCAGGATCATATGTATGTTCTCATTAGCACCTGAAAAATCAGAAGGAATAATAAAGTCTTCTCTGAAAACAGGTACCCCTCCCTCTCTGTGGGACCTGTCACAGTCCAGTCAAAGAGGTGGATGGAACTAGTCAGCAGATGTACCTAAGAAGACAGGGGCAGGTGCCCCTTGGAAGTCAATAAGGACCCTTGTTCCCATTTTTGAAATGCTCTCTGGACTACTGAATGCTGAAAATGAACTGAGAGTTGAAGGGGAAGGGGGAGGGGGGAAAAGAGGTGGTGGTGATGGAGGAGGGCACTTGTGGGGAAGAGCACTGGGTGTTGTATGGAAAACAATTTGACAATAAAATATTATGAAAAAAAGCCAATTAAACAATAAAAAAAAAAGAAATGCTCTCTGATTGGCTGTTTCTCCAACATACTTGCTGGTGTAAAGTGGGGGTGCTCCCCCCAAAATGATTAGTGCCCTGTAAATAAACCTCTCACGGGGCTGTTAATGCTCAGAGGAATCTCTAACCGGCCTGTGGGCTTGGTGGAACTTCCATTTTCCCAGCCCTCTTTCTCTTGCCTCAGGCTCATTTCCCACTTCTGCCCCCTCCCTCTCAGCTTTCCGGCACTTAGTCACCATTATAGTTTGACTGCATTCCTGGGCACATGACCTATTTTTAACAAAAACAACACAACATGCACCCATGGTAAGCAATCAGGCCCCTTAAAATCTCGGCAACAAGTTGAGTCCAGAGGGACAGAAATTAATCTAGGCAGTTATCTGGAGTCCCCCTTTCATCCCACCTCTCCTCCTTCACACCCCAACCGCAAAGCAAATAAATAAACCTAGTCTGAATAAAAATGCCTTGGGGTGAAGGAGGGGAAGTGTGGGGATATCAGAGAGGTCTTAAACCTCCATGGTCTTGAAGCTCAGTCAACTCCTGGATCACAGGTTTCCCTGCCTGCCCCATCCTGCAGTTTGGTTCCCTTTGAGATGCCAGGGATGCTGGCTCCCTGCAAGACTAGCATGACTTCCGTAAGCGTAACTGCCTGCTGATTTGGGAATTCAGGAAAGAAGGGGATCTGTCCCCAAATGTAAAACAAGGCCATCTCTGCCGGGTGCACTGGGCTTGGGAGGGGAGACAGGGCAGTGCAAAATGATGCTTGGGGTTTGGACTTTCAACACTGTCTCTGATTTATTTGATCTTGCTTTCCAGAATGACTTCCTCTGCTGTATTGCCTATACCTACAAGTTCTACCAATATTAAAAATCTGGCTTTAATAGAGAAGTCTGTCTGTCTGTCTCTCTTTCTCAAAACATGGTCAATTTTGTTCTTCTTAAACTACAAAATACAGCCTTTGGTTGTACAAACATCATTTGTTACGCTCTTGCCAACAGATCACAGCTGGGGAGGGGGCACTTCCCCCTGAGGGAGTCTCTTTAAAATGCTAACACCCAGGTTAGCATGCTAACGCTGGGGGCATGGGTCAAGGTACAGCTGGCAGTGTACAAGAATTTAAACAGCCCAAGACAAGAAACTTCTAGCTCTACATTTATACTTGCGTTAGACTCAATCCTCCAATGGCCTCAACAGCAGAGGTCTATCATTAATATTTTTTTAATCAAAGAAAAATCATTATGTAGTATTAAACCGCTTACCCTTTTGGCCAGGAAATGGGAACAGCCCCAACATCCAGGGTTTAGTGAGACTATTCCCGACAATGATAGGACCATGCACGAGGAGAGCGAGGAGCAGATCCACCGGTCCCTTGAAAGGCCCCCAAATGTCAACTCCCCTTACTCATTCAACCTCACCTCCCAAGATCTCACACTATGCAAGTGAACTCCAGCCAAGTCCATCTCTTCTACATCCATTTCGACACCCACACCTTCTCCTATATTGCCAGCACCAGCCTACCTCGTCCCTGACAAAGGCTTGCTTCCTTCTTCTGGGCACCAGCTTGCACCTCCACTTTCCTGAGTCCTGGAAACTGTCCTCTCCTCCTCATGTGAATCCCTAGACTGTAGCCCCCTGACACCCTAAACTGAGACCTTGTTAACTTTGTCAGCTGTACGCCTTGTTTGTCCAATACAGTCATAAATTCTACAGGATCAAGTCTGAACCTCTTAGCACATCTAAAAGTACATCCCAACCAGGATGTTGCAGAGCAGAGATACACCAGCAACCCTGGATCACTGCGCCACCAAATTTTAATTGACAGAATGTATTTTCATTCAACCAAAGGTCCACACTTTCATGAAGATTTCTGTCAGACAAACCACTGAGCCACAATGTGGCCCATGACCTAATCTGCTGCAAATAAGATGAAGATTGTATGTTTGGAGGAACGTATATGAACTTATCTCAAAGGATGTAAGAGAACAAGGTCAGGGTAGTAAACAGTTCACTCAGCAGTAACATACCAGATGGTGAATAAGGAAATACACAGGTTTTTCAACTTTCTAAAACTTTTTTTTAATTACCTTTTAATCCTTTAATGTACTACCAAACATTCTATCAGCATACAAATGTCTTGGACGCAAAAGGGGAGAACCCTAGCATACCAGGGGCCTGGCCTAATAGGTATTCTGATAGACACGGCTTTAACTATGTTCGCAGAAGTACAATTCTCCCTTTGGTAAGTCACACTTGCAACAATACCTGTAGCTTTTCAGGAGCCTGGACACACTACCTTCTAGCTCCAAAGGCCCTTTTGAAAATGTATAATATACCACACCTTCAGGAATGCAACCAAAGCCCCCAAATTCTTATGCTAGAGAGGCTTGAGGGAAGGAACTTGAGCAGATAAATTACCTTAATGTGGTACCACATGTCAAAGCTGTCCAAAGAAGTTTCAGAAGCACTAGGCAGAACACTAATTCATAACCCTGAGCATAGGATTTAGGAATGTGTTCACACTCACAGTCATTTCCTCCTACTATTGGTCAAGTTCTGTATTTGCAGGGCCCTTGACCGTGTATGTTCGCCAAGATGTTAGGAGGTATTAAGCAGGGAGGCAAATTTTATGACCAAAACACTTTAGACAACACTGGCCGAAACAAAATTACACAGGACCTCTCAATGCCTTTAATTTACCAACGGGCGCTGTGAACCCCTAAGAGAAGGGATGTGGAGCACAGCGTTTCCCGCGCTCATTTCATCACAGACTCAGTTTTTCAAGAATCCCACAGCACAACTTTCAGAAAGGCTGACCTAGCAGTTTCTGAGAAAAAACAACAGCAAGAAAGATGCCACTATTTTTTGTGAACAGGCTGTCACCTCAGTGAGTCATGAATTAGGCACCAGCAGCTTCACAAATGGACTTTGTTCTCATACCTTGAAAATGACTTTTCCCTGGGCTCCCCATCTGAAATGTAAGGAATAATTATACTGCTCTGCTTCTCAGAGTTGTTTTTTATTGTTTTTAATCTTGCAACTGCATTCCATATTAATCACTAAAACAGGTTCTCAGCCCAAGTAGCCAGGCTTCAAAATCCCTGGTGCCCTTCCAGCCTGGATGAAGGGATGGAAAGAACATGAACCAGACGCCACCCAGAAAGTTTTTACATCTCCAGTTTCTAGGCCATTATGATAAAGTCAAAGTACAGCCAAGATAATGGATAAATGAGAGGTTCTTCTTTTGTAACTCGCTTCTAGAGGGAGGTCCTCTTAATGCACACACAGCACCCATATCTGAATCTTGACTCACCTTTTCAATTACAGACTTTCTGAAAAAAGAAATTCAAAGCAGCATGGGAGGTCAAAGCTGGAGCTACAGGAAAGAAAAAAAGATGTGCTGCAAGAGGACGCTGTCCGTTCCTCTGCAGGGAGAGGACCCATTATGAGCTAGTGAACAGGGAGAAATACCATTCCTTTTGGTGAAACAGCTTTCCAGGAAAAGTATCTCAACATATTTACTATACAACAGTTTAATTTCCCTGTCCCATCACCTGCCACCCCATCCCCATTCCCCCCAAAAAAGCCCACAGATTGTGGATTTCCTCTCATTCTTGGCAGAGTTACCAGAAGAAATATAATACCCCCTTCGGACTGCTCCCAACAGCTGCTAGAACAAGATGGGGATACGGGGGTAACCTTCCTAAGCTGCCTCTAAAAATGACCATTCCCCCTGCCAAACCACGCAGCCAGTGAGCATAAGACCTCTCTTTCTTAGAGCCAAGAGAGACCCTGAAGACAACAGTGTTCCCTAGTCTAAAATACTTGCCTCCACCCATCTGATCTCCTCAACTTGCCTATACACGGAAACTTCTGCCGTAAGTCCCCGCTCTGTTTCTTCCCTAATGTGCATTTCTTGAAATGATCCTCTACCACTTCACAGGACTAGTATCCTTTATTTTTTGCTTACCCCACCAATTTCCACATTTGGATTTTTACCAAACTCCAATGTGGTATAATTTCCTTGTCTCTGTCCACCTCCCCAGTACCACATGCCGTGTACGTACGTACGTACACACACACACACACACACACACACACACACACACACACACCCCTCCTTCCCTCCTTTCAGGTCAAGAGCCTTGCAAAACAAAAGTCTAGGAACAAAGTCAGCAATGACTACACTGTATCCCAGCTCTTTTGCCCGAGCCCAACATCATCACACACTGAATGCACTTCGGTTCTGTTAGAAAAGCCCCATCAGCAGGCAGCAGAGAGACTTCCAGTTAGTCTTCAGCCTCAGCTGAGACCACCAACAAAGAAGTTCATGAATGTCAACTGGGGGCAGCGGCAATCTCTCTCTTTGCTGAAGAGGAACTGGACGGAGCCTCCAGCGCCATTCCCCAAAGGTGACAGCCGCGGGTTGAGTGAAGACCGTGAAAACTGTACAAGAGCTGGAGAAGAAAATATAATGTAAGGAATGATTCGGAATCAGGGGCAGGAGAAGGCGGAGGGATGAACTGGCTGACCCTAAATGTCTTTTCCATCTCTAACTCCTATGATTCTTTGACCTCCAATTTTGTGCTGCAGACAAGGAATGGAAAGTCAACAGACGTGGTGATGTTTTGAAAGAGCCTGGCAGTCTGCTCTTGTCATTTAGTGGCCTTTGCATGTATTTTTTAAGGTATCTCTAAGCCCTGTCTTCATTTCACAGTTGTCACCTTTCTCAGCAATTTGAGCTCATGTCAAATACCAAAAAAGAAGGAGAAGAAGAAAGAATGTACTGGCAATTAATTGTGGGCTAAAGAGGGGCAGGCCCATTGGGTGGCCCAGACTTCCAGGGAGGGCACTGTGGATGGTTTGGACATAACGAAGACCTGACTCGAAGTTGAGACCAGGCAGCTGAACTCTAACAAGAGATAAATTCTTTCTCCGAAGAGTCTCATACTCAGCTTTAGATACAGTTCAGGCATTCACATGATTCAGGATTCATGAGCATATTCTTAATTAGTACAACTGCCTTCTTTCCATTGATTGCAACAGAAGTTCCATCAGAATCCTGTTCAAATCTGAGCAAGACTGCTGAACAGAAAGGACAACCAAATCTTCGGATTTGCAACCTCATCTGATGGCTGACACGTCTGACATAAATTCTGGAACTGAGCAAAAATCTGTTCCCGTGGCTCAAAGTGAAGGGTATGCCAATTTTTCACTGAAAATTCAAAACTTGGCTTTGTCCTCAGTTTTCAAACAGCTGACCTCATCTTAAATTTTCAAAATGTACTGGTCTTAAGAAGAGTCTACCTAAATACTCCGTGTTTCATCGTTAGGAGTCAGAAACAACTAATCCAATGCCAGGGGCAACCCAGAGTTAAGGCTGTCACACAAGGGTAATTCTTTTCTCTGTCAAACACTCAAAAATAATTTTTTTTTCAAAAATCTGTCTGCTTCCTCAGTAACCTCATTGTCTGTTTGCTTACAGTAGCTCACAACCTTTACCTAAGGTGAAGTTACCAGGCCCAGAGAATTCAAAGCATGGCCTATTGAAGTATTTTCTGAGATCTCATTCTAATAAGAATCACTCATCTTAGAGACTGCAAAGACTTTGGGATTCTCCATGTTTCTGCCTTGAATGCCAGAAAATTCAACCCCTACTATTCAAGTTTTAGAAGACTGTAAAGTATATAAGCAACTCTGTATTCTCTTCCATTCTTCCAGTTTGCATTTGGAGGTGCTCACCGTACTAGCTCTGCTTCCACAGGTGTTTTATTTATTTTAAGCACGTAAACTGAACTAGACTTTAATTGACTCAACAGAACCATCAAAACGAAGGCCTTTTCAAAACGGACTACAGTTAAATACACCCATCTATGAAACTTTTCAATCAACTAGAGAGCAACTCAAGGACTCTCCTCCTGAGGCAAGGCAGAAAGGTGAAGGAGAAAGCTGAAGCTACTCTAAGTTGCTAATTGTTTTCTGAAAATCACTGTTTCGACCTTAAATGTCACCAGGCAGCAATGCCTTCTCCAGGTCAGAGTTAGGAAAGGAAACTTTATGCTTGCTGGGCCCCAAAAATGCTCTTAGGGGCCATCATTTTAAAACAAACAAACACACTCTGCTTATCTGTGTCCATCTCACCACTCTGGACGTTAATCATCACTGAAATAGATACCCCCGTTCCCCAGCCTCAAAGAGCTCCAAGCCTGCAAGACCCTGGCTGAGGAATGAATATACATGCCAGGGCAAACACCTCAGAGCTTGACTTCCTAAACTCCTATTGTTTGTTCTAGGCAAATCTACCACAAGCAAATGCAAGAGAGCACCCAGGCATTGCTCAAAGAATATTTAACATGAAAATCAAGTGTGAAACCATATAGGACTTAATTTGGGAGGAATCAAGATAAGGCTGGCAGTAGTATTTTTTTTAAACCCCACAGATGTATATGCACAGGTATACTTGACTCTTCCTGTCCTCTGCTCTTAACATTTTCAGTTTTCGAATTTGCAGAGAGTATCTCTGCCCAACCACCTGTTATATGGTCTGTCTTGCATTTAACCTTCATTCTCAACCAACAGGGTTACATTTCACTGCTTGGTTCGTGAACTAGGTTAGTTTTCCCCCTACTCTTCAGGGAAAACTTAAAAAGACTGCTATACAAAACATTTCCTTTATTTTTATATTAAAGATCTTTCTATTCCCCCAGGCTTCATAAAACCTTCAAACGAAACTGATGTTAAACCAGATGACTGACTCAAACTGTCTTTGTGTTCACTTTGAAAAAAAAAAAACGCTCAGGATCCCTATTCGTGTTCACTGTTTGGGCAAGAGGCCTAAAGGGAAGCAAATTATTTGTTTGTGGTTTTAAAGTGGCCAGAATGCCTTCAAGCACAAGTATGAGACCATTAGCAAATCACAAGAAACCAAAGCAGTTCATCTTACTCAACAAAGCTATGATCAGGTTAGGAACAGCCACACTGAATGGAACTTGCCCTGGACCGGAAGGTCAGTAAACCTTAGGAGTTTGTGTTTCTGAGCATCAAGAGGCTCTTGAACAGGGAGTGCAGACACTAGGCCCACAGGTTGTGCTGTTATGCTTCCAAAAACATTCAGGACAGGTGAGAGAAACTAAATTTTGTGTATGTGTGTGTGTGTGTGTGTGCGCGCGTGCCTTTCCCCCACCTCCTATCTGTAGGCAGCACCTCTGATTCAAACTATCTCTGCTTTTGCTAATATACAGACTGCCTAGAGCAGAAGCCAAACAAGGGAAAAGTTCCATTTTACGACAATTTCCTGAGTGCCTACTGTGTGCTCAACACTATAGTGCCTACTGTATGCTCAACACTGTGCTCGTGCTTACACGAGTACATTTAAGCCTAATTTTACTGGAGAGCCTATTCCTGTTCTTTATAGACGATAAAACTCAGGTTCAGTGAATTTGTGTAACTTCTGAGAAATTGACGTTTTGTCTTGTGCTCATAAAAACAACCCACTGTCCAGTCTGCAGTTAACTAGCCCAAATCGTCAACTACAGTCCTGCCGCTATCCAACCAGCCATAGTCTCCTTATACGTTGGGCCCAGGCTCCCTGATGCCCTGTGAGGACTGGGGTGGAGACTGTCTCCCTCCAGGGATGACAACCACCTCTCTTGGTAGCTCATCATGCCTCTGCAGCTGTCCAGAAACAGACCACACTGGTAAACATTCTCTCCACCTGCTGTAACACACATAACTTCTTCCCTCGGCTCAGAAAACACGAGCGGTGACCCTGCCCTTTATCAAGTGCTGTGGCAAAACAACTTCCCTAGAATGTCAGAGATACCTCATCCTAGGACACAGGCAAGAAATCAAAACACACATGGCTAATAAATAATAAAGCCATACCCCTTGACAGTCTCAAAGCGACTTATACTATAAATTTATTTTCATTTTGTTGTTAGTGCTTACAGAACGAACACTCATTCCCATAATCTGCCTTTTAGAACATTGGAAAAGGAAAGAAAAATAAACATCAATTCTTTCATTCATTCATTCAATCTCTCTACGGTAAGAAAGCCAAGCTTCGCCTTGGCTGGCTTGGGTTTCAGTCATTTTAGCCAACTTCCCTTAAAGGTCAACTGATAATGTTTTTTGAAAGAATTTCTCCTTTTTTAAAATTTTGTTTAATGTTTATTTATTTTAGAGAGAGAGAAATAGAGTGCAAGTAGAGGAGAGGAAGAGAGAGAGGGAGACACAGAATCCGAAGCAGGTTCCAGGCTGTCAGGACAGAGCCAGACTCAGGACCCAAACCCACAAACCATGAGATCATGACCTCAGTTGAAGTTGGACGCTTAACTGACTGAGCCACCAAGGCATCCCAAAATAATTTGTCATAAGAAACAAAGGTACAAGACTTCATGCCAAAAATCCCAAAGAATCATTCTCATCATACTAGATAACAAACCTGACAACTAGATAACCAGACAAAATCATTCTAGAATAAAAGTTAAGCAAAATGATCAGGTTCAAAGTTTATAAAAGATTGTAGTAATTTGTACATCACTAATAATACGCAGCTGGGGAACATACTGAGAAAAAGACTGCATTCACAAAATGATAATAATAATAACAACACATTTAGGAATACTTAGGAATAAATTTAACAAGGGATATATGGGAACTTTACAGTGAAAACCACAGAAAATTTTGAAGAGGCACAGAATTTTTTTGCTGGGAAGTTGAGTGTGAGTGGAGACATGACACACATAAAAAAATCCAACAAGTAAGGCCCCTAAGTAGCTATTTCAGTTAAGTGTCTGAATCTTGATTTCAGCTCAGTTCATGATCTCATAGTTTGTAAGTTCGAGCCCCGCATCAGGCTTTGCACTGACAGCGTGGAGCCTGCTGGGGATTTTCTCTCTCTCTCTCTCTCTCTCTCTCTCTACCCCTCCCCCTGCTCTCTCTCTCAAAATAAATAAATAAACTTTTTTTAAAAATCTAACAAGGATAATATAGCCCTAACAGATATTAGACTCTACCAAAAAGCAACAATATTACAATACTATGGAAATGGAAAAATATATCTGTGGAACAAAATGAGTTCTGATGCACATACATACATATATATGTACGAATATATATATATATATATATATATATATAAACACACACATATATATACACACACACATGCATGGACATACACAAACTTAATAATTGGCAACATAAGCTTTCTAAAACAAAGGGAAAGAGAATTATTTAACAAAAAAGTGTAACAGGTAGTTGTTTAGGAAACTAGAAAACAACTAGGTAGTTGTTAGGAAAAAAAAAGTTGAATTCACCCTTGCACCTAAACAAAATTGATATTGATGGAAGAGTTAACTATTTTAAAAAATCAAATTATAAGAACACCAGCAGAATATCACAAAGATTTATCAGGTCTGTGGAAAAATTATAAGTTTCTCAGCTTTGGGGTAAAAGAAGGGGAAAAAGGCTGAAAGATTCTGATATATTTGTGTGTAAAACCTCTATTGGCTAAAAATAGTAAAGTAAAAAGGACTGGGGAAAATATTTGCATCAAAGATGACAGATGAGTACGTAGGATCTATGACCCACAGGATTCCAAATTTATGAGAAAAACATCAAGACCCCAATAATAAATGGGCAAAGACTAGGTACAGATAATCTCACAGGTGAAACAAACACATGGGAAAATATTTATTGGGGTCAGTGATTAAAAACCCCCCACAAAATCATAAAACAACAAAACTTTGAGACACCATCACATGCCCACTAAAATAGCAGGCTTTTTAAATTTTCACACGTAATTGGTTTAATCCTTTTTTGCTGGTGCTACTGTAACTTGGTACAATATTACAAACCATAACCTTTGATCCAATAAAGTCAATCTTGAGCGACATATGTATGGTATGTAACATATGTCAGGAAAGCTGTTACTCAAAGTGCTTTATTCGTTTCATTGTTATCTATAATAGCGAAAAGCTTGACACAACATGAAAGTTTAATATTAGAATCGTTTTCATCCTCATTACGGTAGAGTCCACAAACATTTATTATGCACCTATTCTATTAGGATCAGTAAGACAACTGAGGGATGGAAAGGGGGAGAGGTATGCTACTGAAAAGTCATTTCAAATCATGAATAGTTGTCTAAGGTGGTGGTATCATAGCTCTTTATGTTTTAAAAACTTTCTTTATTGTGATACTGCTTCATAATTACCATTTTGGAAAACCCAAATTGAATGCAATTAGGTGCAATGTGAAAGCTTTTACTCGCCCAATTCTGTTTTCTTTCCTTCCTATTTAAGAGCTCAGGTGGTTCACTTTCCATTCACCAGTCTCAGATCCTACCCAAAACAGGTCAAAATGCGATACCAAACCTTCGTAAACCGTCTAGACCCAATCCAGGCCCCTGCCATAAGCAGGCCCCCACTTTTGTGTTCTGCCTGTATCAAGCCATAAACTACGGGTGACACTTGGACCGGGGCGGGGCGGGAGGGGGACTGCTTTTCAGGTCTGAGCCCTTTTCTCCACATTCGATTCCATCCGAGCCCTGGAGCCTAACATCCTTCAGAAGAGGGTGAGCGGATGAATGTCCACAAAAACGTGACAGATCACATGGCGGCCCTGGGTCCTACACCAGGACCAGAGGAGGCGTGCGAAGCCTCAGACCAGCCTGACTCCTTGGGGGCTGAGGAATCGGGGCAATCGCCCTCTGGGAGGGAAGACACAATTACAAGCCGAAGGCAGTGCTTACGACGGGCTAATTGTGAGAAGCCGCCCAGGGAGGGTGCCGACTGAGGGATGCTCACAGGAGGCTTCCTCGGGTGGGGGCCTCCGACAGGAGAGGGGCTCTTGGGGAGGGGTCTGGGCACAGGCCGGGTCCGGGCCTCGGGCGGCGTTCGGGGTGCGACACAGCCCCGGGCCGACTAGGCCGCGGCGCCCCGCCCTTTCCCGGGACGCCGGCCGACCCGGGGCGGGGAGCGGGCG
>NC_043701.1:160006165-160035470 GCF_006229205.1 Suricata suricatta
TGGCCTCCCCCACCGCTCCAGTCCCCGCGATGCAGCCCCAAGCCTGACCCCCTCGTCCCTGTGCTCTCCCCAGCCTGGCGTCCTCCCGCCGCCCAGGCCTGGCCCTCCATTCCTCCTTCTTCCCATCACCTCTTCCTCTGGCCTCCTTCCCCGCCCCTGCGCTCCCCGCATCTCCGCGTACGATCCTTCTCTCCCTTTCCTCCACGCTTCCGCAGCCCTCTCCTTCCTCCCCCGGGCCTGCCCTAGCTCCCGCTTCGGCCCCCAGCCCCGCTGCCTCCTTCGCCTTCTGCGGCCCCGGATTCCCTTCCGCCCCGCTTCCTCTTCCGCCTTGCCCCGCTCCCGCTTTTCCCTTCCCCTTCCCCTTCCTTCGCTTCCCCTTCGTGACCCTCCCTTCCTGCAGTTTCCTCGCCTCCCCGCCCTCGCCCTCGCCGGGCCCGCCGTTCTCGGGCGGCCCCGGGTGGCCCTGGCTGCCCATGAGCGGCCGCGGGCCCGGCCGGACACAGAGCCGAGCCGGAGCCGCCGCCGCAGCCGCCCCGGGAGGAGGCGACACCATGTCGGACCGGGTCACATGGGGGCGGCGCGGGCCGAGTCCTGGACCCGCCCCTCACTCCCGCGGCCCGTGGTGCCGCTGCGGGGTGCGGGCCGGGCCGGGGAGCAGACTCCCTCCCGTCATCCACCTGGCCGCTGGGAGCGCTGGGTGGAAGCACATGCATCCACCCGTCTAGCATGTGAGGCCTGCCAAGGGCCGGCCAAGGCCCCAAGAAGAGCTTCCGCCTTCCACGACTCTGCCTGTTTGGAGCCTCAGCCCTCAAGAAGCATCCACTCGAGCAGCCATCCCTCCCTGAGAGCCCTTCTCCTCCTTGGGCGATGCCTCCTTTCCGCAGGCCACCTGCCACCGCCCCGTGAAACCCGCAGCCCTGGAACTTGGCACTTTTAGCCCCGGTCCTCCTACGCGGGGGGGGGGGGGGGGGGGGGGGGGGGGGGGGGGGGGGGGGGGGGGGGGGGGGGGGGGGGTAGGAACCGGGGGTAGGAACAGGGTCCTGATAGTGAGCTGGGATTTTAGACATTTGGGGAGGTTGCTCTCCTCTAGATCCTGAATACATAACTCCCCAGCCATGTTATCAGGAAATGGCAAAGCTAGGGCTTCTTACTAGTCACAAAAGTGCAAGTGGATTCTCCCAAGGTCACACGGGAGTCCTTCCCCCACAGTACCCGTTCTTGTGAGTGAATTCCATTCATAAGGGCACCAGTCTGAAGGGAAAGCTAAGAGAAACCAAATAAAATCTAGACATGGGCTCTAACATGGTCCACACTAGTCACACGTGGCTGTTGGGCATTTGAAATGTGGCTAGTCCAAATTAAGGTGTATTGTGTGAAATACACACCAGATTTTGAAGATGTATAGGAGAACAGGAATGTGAATGATCTTGATATTTTTATATAACATGTTGAACTGATGGGATTTTTGACACATTGGGTAAATAAAATATATTTTAATATAACTACCAGGTAATTTAAAATTATACATGTGACTTACATTTGTGGCCCCAATTGCTTTTCTATAGCACAGCACTGGGCTAGGCAGCAAGATTTGGGAGTGAACAAGATGACTATCCCTGTATATCCTGTACCCCAAATTCTGTTTGAGGGTTTCATTTTGTATTTACATCTTAAGACCCATTTTCAAGGAGCAAGAATGAATGAGAAATCAACTCTGGAAATTATTCAATACCTACGATAGCCAAGGGAGACCTAGGAAAGCTACTGCATTACATTGTGGTGCTGCAGAAGCATCATGTAACAAGGTCAGACCAGAATCCGGCTTTGCCCTAGAATTACTTTTTGATCTTAGCAAAACAATAACAAAAAACCCCACCTATCTTGGCCTTTTAGTGTTCTCAGTTTATATTGGAGGTAATGCCTCTGCCTTGCTTTCGAGGGATAAATGAGATGATCCCTGTAAAATGCTTTGAACTCCTCTAAGAAAATTCTCAATCATAGTTACAGGTCAAATCCTGTTACAAAAAAAAAATACCCTTTAAAAAAAAATACAACAAAGGCTTGGTGTTGAAGAAGATTTCCAAACTCCAGCCAGTGGTTTACTTAATAAAAAATATTTGATATGACATTTTAGTACAACTAAGGAATTTAGACCATCTCTTAAAGATCATTATAAAGAAATTTATTTATTCACAGATTAGAAGGCTATTGAGGTAGGAATGCTGCACATGGAGGTAATGACATCAACTCAACATTTATTGACTTTGCTACATTTGTGTACTGTGAGCCACTGTGGAAGGAAGACAGATGAATTACAGCATATGGTTCCTACATTTTGTGTTCAGATTTGTGTTAGACATGTTAGTAATTTCTTACTCTTTGATTATTTTTTAACCATTCCTCTACAGAGTAAAGCTGAGAGTTTATCCACATGATCTAGTTTTTATCGGAGTACTTGAAGGCACAAAAATTTTTTAACCCAACATAAATCAAGTCAGTGTTAAAATCCACCCTCACACAAATGTAACTTACTCTTTACCCTATGTTATCTTTATTGATGGAGAAATTAAGTCATCACTTAAAAACATCAAGTCACCCTCTTTCACACCCAAGCTAGAGATCAAGTGAACTGTTTGAACTAGAATTTATCATGTAATGATTTACAATAGATAGATAGATAGATAGATAGATAGATAGATAGATAGATAGATAAAGCCAAAGTACTTGGTATGTAGAAAGGCAAAGCCAAAATGGAAAATTGGCAGATAATCTGTTACTTGGTGTTGATGTGTATCCCTAAAATCCTGAACTTAGAAAAATAAGAAACAAAAAACAGAGATAGTCTTAGAGAAGCAGCTAGAATTTTTACTCTCAAAATTTTGGGGCAGAAGGTAGACAGAATACTTTTTAAAAAATCAACTATGGCTGAAAGATGGGTTTATAATGAAAGTGAATGAGTGTGGAGCCTACTTAGTATTCTCCCTCTCTCTCTTCCTTTGCCCTCCCCCATGTGCATGCATGCTCTCGCTCTCTCCCTCTCTCTCTCTCTCTCTAAAAAATTAAAAAATAAAGAGGATTTTTAAAATATAAAGCTCTTTGTGTATGTCCATGTAAGTGATGTGCATAGTAGTAATTTTTCCTGTGATAGGTAGAACATAACGTATGCTTAGGATTATAAAAACACTAGAATTGTGTGTTCTGTCCATTCTTATAAACAAGGCAGCAGTCTCAGACAGGAGCCCATGTACCCACTGGTTAAGCACTCAGGTTCCCAGGCTTTAACTTTAGGATAGCCAAATTTAACAGGGGAATTATTCTGAGATGAATTAGAGAGAAAGATTATTTTGTGAATGACAGTTTTCATTGTCAAACGCTGGCTCAGATGCTCACAGTTATCCCTATATAATAAGAGCGTATATTTATTAAACACTATTTATCAAGCACTATTATAAAAGCTTTCCATGTATTGTCTTATTACTATCAACAATCACGTGAGGCAGATGCTGTGAACCCAGTTTTTTGCAGATGAGACTGAGGCCTGTGGTCACATGGTTCCTAAGTGGCAGTCTATCCCCAAAGCTATACTCTGAACCATGCCTTTGCCCTACACAGCAGAAAATGGAATAAGACATTGAATTCAGGGTCCTCTAAGATCCCTTGCAACTAACAAAGGCACACTTAATAATACTACACTTTACCTCTGACCATTAAGCAGTTCTGGTTTCTAAGTAAAAAGATGCTTCTAAGCAGTTAAAGTAGCTCCTCTCATATCTGTTATTTCTTTATTTAAATACTTTAAGTTTATTTTTTTTATTTTGAGAGAGACTGAGAGAGCACAAGCAGGGGAGGGGCAAAGTGAGAGGGAGAGAATCTCAAGCAGCCTCTGCAGAGTAGCACAGAGCTCAATGTGGGGCGTGAACCCACAACACTGTGAGATCATGACCTGAGCCAAAATCAAGAATGGGAAGCTTAACTGACTGAGTGGCCCAGGCTTCCCCCAGCTGCTTTAACTGTGTGGACCTACAACCCCTTAGTGCTATTCATAACCTTTTTGCAAAACTTTAAAGGGATTTGTAGGAACTAATCTATCCTGAAAACATTTAACTAAAATTTAGTAATTTGCCTGAACTTCATTTTCTTCTGTTAAATTTAAGTAATGATGTGTGTATGGTATATATTATATGAGCCTTTTTTGTAAATTTATCCCTACCTGTAAACATGTAAACAGCTTTTGTGAAGTAATGTTAATAATGATCACACCATATGATCTAGTAATTCCACTACTGGGTATTTACCCAAAAGAAACAAAACACTAATTTGAGAAGATGCATGCACCTCTATGTTTATTTCACCATTATTTACAACAGCCAGGATATGGAAACAACCTAAGTGTCCATCAATAGAAGAATGAATAAAGAAGATGTGGTGTACACACACACACACACACACACACACACACACACGCATGCACGCACAGGAATATTATGCAGTCATAAAAAAGGATGAGAGTATACCATTTGTGAGGTTCACAACATGGGTGAACCTAGAAGGTATTACGCTAAGTGAAATGAGACTGAGGGAGACAAATACCATATGATTTCACTCATATGTGAAATCTGAATAACAAATGAATAAACAAAAAGTGGAAGCAGACCTATAAATACAGAGAAAAAACTGGTGGTTGCCTGAGGGGAAGGGGGAGGGAGTTGGGCAAAATGGGTGAAGGAGAATGGAAGACACAGGCTTCCAGTTATGGGATGAGTAAGTCACAGGAATAAAAGGCACAGCATAGAGAATATAGCCAATGATATTGTAATAACGTTGTATAATGACAGACGGTAGCAACAATCGCGTGAGCATAGCACAACATATAAAGAAGTTGAATCTGGGGGCGCCTGGGTGGCTCAGTCGGTTGAGCATCCGACTTCAGCTCAGGTCATGATCTCACAGTCAGTGGGTTCGAGTCCACGTCAGACTCTGTGCTGACAGCTAGCTCAGAGCCTGGATCCTGCTTCGGATTCTGGGTCTCCCTCTCTCTCTGACCCTCCCCTGCTCACGCTGTCTCTCTCTGTCTCTCAAAAAAAAAGAAAAAAAAAGTTGAATCTGTCTGTTGTAAACCTGAAATTAATAATAATAAAATAATAGAGTGTTTGGATTTTACTTTGTACTTTTTTTATTCCTTGATTTTTTAATAAGCACATATCACCTTTACAAAATCAATAAAGTCTCTAAAAGAAAAATCGAGTTGTCACGAGTCCAAACACACCATGCAAAAAAGAAAGTTAGAGATTTGAAGCCTAGATTATTGCCAGAGTTTTTAATTAGCCACCTAAGTTTCATTAAACTTTATTTGTTCCATTTAAAAATGTGTATCATGGGGGGCCTGGATGGCTCAGTCGGTTAAGTGTATGGCTTCTGCTCAGGTCATGATCTCACGGTTTGTGGGTTCGAGCCCCACATCAGGCTCTCTGTTGACAGCTAGCTAGCTCAGAGCCTGGAGCCTGTTTCAGATTCTGTATCTCCCTCTCTCTCTGACCCTCCCCTGCTCATGCTGACTCTCTCTGTCTCTCAAAAATAAATAAAAAACAAAAAAAAATTTTAATGTGTATCATGTACAAGTAAAATAAAGAACAAATTAGAGTATTAGAAATAAGAAGCCTAACAGTGAATACTGTATCTATAAACATGTGAACTATCTCAAAAATAGGAGGGTGGAGTCTAAAGTTTTGTTTTCAGAAATTATATCAGGTTGGTAGTTTATATTCTGATGCGTTGGACACACCACCAAGATCTTCTGATTTTTATGAATCCACTGTCTTTGTCAGGTTCAAAGATAAAACATTTTTATTGCACATGAAATAATTTAAAGTACTACTTAAAAATAGGGGTGGGGCACCTGGGTGGCTCAGTAGGTTAAATGTCCAGCTTCGGCTCAGGTCATGAGCTTGTGGTTCATGGGTTCCAGCCGCGCGTTGGGCTCTGTGCTGACAGTTAGCTCAGAGCCTGGAGCCTGCTTCAGACTCTGCATCTCCCTCCCTCTTTGATCCTCCCCTGCTCGTGCTGACTCTCTCTGTCTCTCAAAAATAAATTTAAATTAATTAATTAATTAATTAATTAATTTAATTTAATTAAAATAGGGTGCCTGGGTGACTCAGTCGGTTAAGCGCCCAACTGTGGCCCAGGTCTGACTTCAGCTCAGATTATGATAATGCAGTTTGTAAGTTCGAGCCCTGTGTTGAGCTCTGTGCTGACAGCTCATATCCTGGAGCCTGTTTTGGATTCTGTGTCTCCTTCTCTCTCTGCCCCTCCCCTCCTCATGCTCTGACTCTCCTTCAAAAATAAATATTAAAAAAAAAATTTTTAAGTTACTTTATGCAAAAAAAAAAGGAAGGAAGTATGACCAAATGTTAGAAATGGATGCTTATGAGAGGTGGCATCATGGATAGTTCTTTTTGCTGTTGCTTTACACTTTTCTGCATTTTCTAAGTTTTCTGCAGTGAACATGTAGTACATAAATCATCACTTTTTTTTAAGCCCTAAGTTTATACCTAAATGTAAGAAATAATGAAATTCGTTAATTTTAATATTTTTTAGATATTTTTTTAATGTTTACTTAGTTTTGAGAGAGAGACAGAGCATGGGTGGGGGAAGCATAGAGAGAAAGGGAGACAGAATCTGAAGCAGGCTCCAGGCTCTGAGCTGTCAGCACAGAACCTGATGCAGGACTTAAAGTCAAACTGCGCAATCATGACCTGAACCAAAGTCAGATGCTTAACCTACTGGGCCGCCCAGGTGCCCCCATTTTAATATTTTAATATTAGTTCTTTTTAATAGTGAAGTTTATTTTACACATCACCCGTGAAGAATAATTCCTAATAATTCGTGTTATACTTTACCTTCACCAAGGCAGAGCATAACTCTCACCCACCCCCACTCCTAAAGTGAGGGCTGCCCATAGTGATTCCTTCTAGAGAGTACAATATAGAAAGGCAGGGGAGGGTAACTTCACAGTGGAGAAAGCTGACAGACACTATTTCAGCCAGGTGATCAAGGTCAACATCAGCAGTGATAAGTCATGTTGATAGTAGTTACCCTTGATATATCTTGATGAAAATGGTACTTTACCTCTGTGGCCTTCCTCCCCAAAACCTATAGTCCCAGTCTAATAATGAAAAAAAAAATCAGACAAATTCCAAATGACAGACATTATACAAAATACCTGACCAGCATTCCTCAAAAATGTCAAGATCATCAAAAACAAGGGAAGTGTGAGAAATTGTCACAGCCAAGAAAAGCCAAAGGAGACATGACAACTAAATGTGACGTGCTATGCTGGAGCAAAAAAAGAAATAGGAGATTAGGCAAAAACTAAAGAATTCTGAGCAGTCTCTTAGTCACTACAAATGCATGACACTCCTATGAGATGTTGATAATGGGAACATATGGGAACTCTCTCTACTGCCATCGCAATGTTTCTGTAAATCTCAATCTGTTCTACAGTATAAAAGGGGGGAGGTTGGTTCATTTTAGCCTTCTGTAACTTTTACAGAAAATCTTTGCAAAAATTATAATGCATGTGAAGGCAAGTGTGTTTCCTGAGTTGCCGAGACTCGTGTCAGGAAATGCTATCCTGTCACCACAAATGCAAAAGAAAAAAGGAAACCTAGGGGCACCTGGGTGGCTCAGCTGGTTAAGCAACTGATTCTTAGTTTTAGCTTATGTCATGATCTCACAGTTCGTGAGTTCAAGCCCCATGCAGGGCTCTGCACTGTCAGTGTCTGCACTGTCAGTGCAGAGCCTACTTGGGATGCCTTCTCTCTCCCTTCTCTCTCTGCCTCTTCCTTGTTTCCATGCGCTCGCTTGCTCTCTCTCAAAATAAATAAACTTTGTTTTTAAAAAAAAGAAAAACTAATGTCCCATAGGTCATCTCAAACAAAAACCTCTACTTAAGAATTCTACTCACCCAAATTAATAGCTATATCAGAAAAATTCATTTTCCAGAAGAACAGAGGTCATTCCAAGATACTGTTCTGACTTTACATTGTGAGAAAATAGACACTTGCAAGCACTAATTTTTACAGAAGTGATATATATATATACACATACATATATATATGTATATGTATATATATATGTGTGTGTGTGTGTGTGTGTGTGTGTGTGTGTGTGTGTATATATATATATATATATATATATATATATATATATATATATATATATATATATAATGCAGAGGGTGCCTGGGCAGCTCAGTTGGTTGAGTGTCCAACTCTTGATTTCAGCTTTCAGCTCAGGTCATGATTCCAGGGTTGTGGGATGGAGCCCTGCATGGGGCTCTACAATGAGGGTGGAGCCTGCTTAAGATTCTCTCTCTCTCTCTCTGCTCCTCTCCCCCACTCACACATCCTCTCTCTCTCACTCACTCTCTCTCAAATTAAATAAATAAGGGGTGCCTGGATGGTTCAGTGGGTTAAGCATACAACTTCAGCTCAGGTCATGAACTCGCTGTTCATGAGATGGAGCCCCGCATCAGACTCTGTGCTGACAGCTCAGAGCCTGGAGCCTGCTTTGGATTCTGTGTCTCCCTCTCTCTTTCTGCCCCTCCCCTGCTCATGCTCTGTCTCTCTCTGTCTCTCAAAAATAAATAAACATTTAAAAAAGAATTTAAAAATTATTTAAGTAATAAAATAAAATAAATAAGTAAAATATAAGTATATACAGATGTATATAAAATTTAAGGACTCCGTGTCAATAGTGGGTAGAAGAGCAAGTGAAGGGGTTAGCAGGATACAAATAGAAAATGTAACTGTGGGGAAGAGAAAACAGATTTCCAGATTTGCCAGTTAAGTCATGCTACCATTAGTTTGTCTGAGGTAGCCTTCTTCATGTCAATAGGTGATGTCCAAAGATATTTAGAACAAAATATAGAGTATACCATCAGCATTAGGATAAGATAAAGTTCTGTGTTGCCACATGGCGTCAGAATTTGTGATTTTTCTGATCTCTGTCAGCAGGAAGGCTCATTTGGCAAAAGACGATGGAACACACAAAACTTGAAGATGAAGGAAACCACAAAATCTTGTGTAATTTTCATGATCAACTAGGGATTTTTTAAAATAAATATATACTTAGAAACACATATGCATACAAATGTACATAGATAAATAAGGTCATCATTAAGATAGAAAACATGCAAACATGATCTCAGGAGTTCTCTTCCAGTAAAAAATGATATAAAGCTCTAGAAAAAATTAACTTAAGTATCTTCAGTACTTCTGGAAGAAAGTGCCAGGTCAAATATAAAATTCTTAGGGTGCCTAGGTGGCTCAGTCAGTCAAGAGTCTGACTTTGGCTCAGGTCATGATCTCATGGTTCATGAATTTGAGCCCCACATAGAGCTGTGTGCTGACAGCTCAGAGCCTGGAGCCTGCTTTGGATTCTGTGTCTCCCTCCTGCCCCTTGCCCGCTCACACTCTGCCTCTCTGTCTCTCAAAAAATAAATAAACATTAAAAAAAACTTCTAAGGAAAGTTAAAATAAAAAAATGTCTATAATGATTTCTATTTAAGAATGACTAACATCAGATCATTTTTTCATCTGAGACATTCATTACACTAAATGAAACCACAGGATATAATTTATTTATCTTGTCCTAGGTTTGGGGTCTGTAAAAAATGAGAAAAACACAAAAGCAACTTTTCTGGACTATCATTCAGTTGCATTATTTTGAACAGATGGTGGGTTCTGTTCAGTTGTTAAATATGATCAAAAGTTTGGATGTGAATGGGATAAGGATAGGTCTTATTTAATTTTTGGTTTTCACTTTAGTAAAAAAAATGCATATATACACACCCATAATTATACTACTAAACAGCAGTTATGACCTTTGTAGCAAAATTGTACTGTTCTCCTTTGAGAAGCTGTGTCACTGCTTCTTAGAAATTATGTATTCTATATCATGTGCCTTTCCTCCTTTCTACAGCAGCTGTCTCAAACCCAAATGCAGAGATGAATGAGGAAAATCCCCTACATTTAAAATCCACCATGGCGAGAAAAGCAGGAAGAGGTCCAAGCCAGCCCCTGGAGATTTTCCCAGGTTCAGTAGATTGACCTGGAAACAAGGAGTACAGACTGAGCTCTTCTTCCTTCAGTGGCACAAGCACTGGTCAGAGAAGTTTCCAAACACATGGAGCTTAGTGAGACCACCTGCTCCTAACACAGGACAATGGACCGGACCACCAACTCTGTTGCTTCAAGTCAACAGGAGCTCTCCTTTACAACAGATGACAGGCTTTCTGCCAGAGGAGTCTGCCGGTGACACAGTGAGCAGAGAGAGGCTAAACTTCACATGTGTAATAGAAGCTCATAAATCAGAAGCCACATGGACAGATTAAAAATCTGAAATTGAACAAGGTCTGACAGTAGAACCAAGCAATAATCACATAGATATCAGCTCCCGCAAAGCAGAGTTAAGAGTTCAGATCCTCCCCTGACAAGGGTGTGGGACTCCAAATGCCATGGAGCCACCGATACGTGGAGGGAAAGTTTTGCCCAGGTTCTCATGCATGCCATCAGCATGGCCAAGCTCAGCAGAGGTGTGGCACAACCCAGGGGCTCTAATCTATGACCTCCCAAGACCTTCATCTCTTAGACCACTCAACAATAGAGGAATTGCAACGGTCAGGCCCCACAGCTTGCCTCGCTCTCCCAAGAGAATTGAGGTCAACTCGAAGTTCCAATTTCCCTGGAGTCATGTATGAGATAGCATGTCCAATTGGTTTTCAATTAAAGGTATATAAGAAAATATTTAATAATATTTTGTAGGTTAAGGGAATTAAAGTTAATATCAGCTGCTGGAAGGAAATTCTCAATACAGAATCCTATGTTAACCCATATAGGAAAATCAATGAAAAATGGAATTTTAAATATTTAAACAGCTAGGTCGTGACATAATACATGCAGGATCCATGACGAGACTGAGAGGAAATAGCTCAAAAATAATTCAAAGTCTTGTCACCACACCACTGCCATAATGCTGTCATTTTGTTTGTTTGTCTGAAAACTATAAAACCATAGTTTATAGTTTGGGGTAATTTTTTAATGTTTTAAATGTTGAGAAAATAAAATTTTAAAACTTTTTCAATGGCCCACCAGGTTACAAGTCAGTCACTTACTTACAGTACCTGGGACAGAGCCACAGACACAACCTGTGAGGAAGCCAGCCACTGGCAGAGAATAGAAGCGTTTGAAACAAATATATTCCAAACTGCTGAAATAAATCATGGAAAGCCTGTAGAATAGGATACTAAGTAACTATGAAAAAGAATGAGGGAGACCATGCACTGCTGTAGAAAGATCCCTAATATACATTAAGGGGAAAAGCAAGCTACAGAAAAGTGTAAATAATATATTGCCATTTGCGGGGAAATTACATATGTGTGCTTTGACTTTTGTATGCCAGAGATCTCTGGAGAGATACACAAAAACCTAGCACCAAGGTTTGCTTCTAAGGAGGGAAACTGGGTGCTTTGCTATTTTATACCTTTTGAATTTTTAACTATGAACTATTTGTATGTATCATGTATCAAACAACAAGCTTTACCTCTAAAAAGGGGGCACTCTTTAAAAAGTGAAAGAGCAGGGGCGCCTGGGTGGCTCAGTCAGTTAAACATCTGACTTCAGGTCATGATCTCGCAGTTCGTGAGTTCAACACCCCCATCAGGCTCTGTGCTGACAGCTCAGAGCCTGGAGCCTGCTTCACATTCTGTGTTTCCCTCTCTCTCTGCGCCCTATTACTCGTTCTCTCTCTCTCTCAAAAATTAGTAAAACATGAAATAAACAAACAAACAAAAAGTGAAAGAGCATTTTTAAGCATGTTTTTGGCAAGTGGGAGAGGCTATAATGAAAGAAATTGCCATTTTTTTGTGATAGACAGCTGTAGCTGACAAGAGGGAGGGGGACTTTGCAGTCTGTTCACTGGGATGTCAGAAGCTAGATCAAAATGAATACCCAGACTGTGAAAATATGGTTAATAACTGACAGAAGGAAAAAGCATAAAGTCCATCCCATTGCATTTAAGTAAGCAGTGATACGTCAAGGAAAAAGGACTAAACAGGAAGAAAATACTGGAGCTCAACTAAAAATTATATAAAGAGAAAGGAAATCATTCATGAAAGGCAGCTTCAGAATGTTGCAGTTATCACAGCAAAATGTATAAATAAATTTCAAATGAACTCCATCAGATCCTGAAATCAGTAAAACAATTTCACTTTCTTAAAATCTTTACACAAACACACCCCTAAAACACACACACATTCAGGGACCATTAGGACAATTCTGGACTTTACAGCTATTTCTTTTTTACGGGTCATTCTTTGCATTTTTACTGCCCTAAATTTACCTCTTAAGTTACAGCGATGCAGATTGAGCTTTCTTTCTTCTTCAGTTTTGTTTCCAACCAAATCTTTTGTACATTTCTGGAATTTAAGCCACCTCAGTTACCGGCTACTTATCTATAACACCATTGCTTTGAGGGATTAAAGCAGGTTTCTTGTAATACACTTAGATCAAGAGTTATCTGAGTTGAGAAGAATATCCTGTTTGGGTTGGGGATGGGGACTCTTTTTTATTTTTATTTTTTATTTATTTTTTTGTTCTTGAGTTGTTTTGATTTCCCCTGAGAGCCGTAATCTTCAGCAAGTGATATTTTTTAAAAAGCCCCCAACACACCACAAAACATTCCAAGTGATTTTAACTCCTGAATGAGGTTGGGCTACCTGAGTGATTCTCTCTCTTCTCTTCTTTGGCAGAAAGGATTAGAAACCTCCACAGAACTTGCTCTCTATTAAAGTGGAGTGCTGTGCATTCATTGGCAAGAGGTGAATTGTTTTCAGATTACATGTGAAAGAGTGTGTGTGTTTCTTACCCACATCAAAGACTTGGATGGAGGCAGTTCTGAGTATTGCCAGGGATGCAAGAATTGGTGCTAAAGTGATTAACAAAATTGCTTTCCTGCAAAAGAAGCACAAAACATTACCTAGGGATTAGAGGAGGAGAGGGCAAGATTAAAGGTGATGTTGAATTTTGGGTGGAATATCTTATCCATCTTTTTCAAATCATGCTTCAAGGATTCTGCGGCCCCTCCTCAGGAAAACCTGAGCAAATCAAGGTCTTACTTTCTCAAGTTTTGTACTCAGGGGCTCCAAGGGGGTAAAATTAAAACTACTAACATAAGCGGTACTCATTCGTGATCTCCACATCTTCATCTCACACTACAAATATATTTGAATTTGGGGTGGATTTTATTCGGTACACACCAACGACTCTACTCATCGAAGATTCTTTCATTTGTAATTGGTATGTGTACCCACCTATAGGATTTAAATGGCAGTGTTTTGTAGAGTTTCTAGAGTTGCCTGATTTTAGCAAATCCTGACTTGATTAGTATAACATCCCTTGTAAAACCTATCTTTCCCAGTGAAATCTTCATCTGGCCAAAATGTGAAAAAACCAAACCAAACCAATAATCATAATAATTAATAATAACAACAATAATAACAGAACTATATTCCAAATAGTGAAGGAAAGATAATCATACAGTAAACCTCACAATGATTAGCTTAGGGAATCATTTTAAGGGCTATCTCTAAAATGCCCTAGGACATTCTTTGTCATGTAGCATTTTTTCATCTATTCTAAAAACTGAATTTAGGCCACCCTTCCTCCAAGAAGTCCTCCTGACTTTAGCCTCCTAATCAGAGACAGGCAGAGACATATAGGTACATGTAACTGTTCTGGTGTGAATAAACTTTTCTTCCTCCTTGCTTTCTTCCTCTAAAACATTAAGTCCCCAGAAAGAATGACACGTATATCTGGATAGGTTGGAAAAACATAAAGTTGAGGGTAATCGCAAAATAAATAAATTTGAAGCAACATATACAGACTGATGCCATTCGTGACAAAAGTTAACACAAAAAAACAATATCTTAACTCTTGAGGAAACATATATATGTATGTAAACGTACAAAAAAGAGAACAGAATCATCATTCTTAAACTCATCCTAGTGGCCGCCTCTGAAAAGGAAGATGGGAAATGATATTGGGGGTAGTGGGAAAAGAAAATTTTAGCTACATCTATTACATTTATTTCTTTTAAAGGGAAAAAATTCGCATTAAGCTAAGATGATTCACTTAGACATAGGGGATGTGAAGGATCATTGAAATTGTTACCTAAAAACATAGCAGAGATTTGAGATCTCATCTTTGTTTGTCCTCAAGTTATTCTTTCACATAACATCTGGAGAGGTTTTTCTGTTTGTTTGCTCTTTTATGGGTTTTTTTTTTTTTTGGTCAGTCACAAGTTATGTCTCACTTTCTTTACAACAACAATAAACCTATTCCAAATTGATTAAATAATTCAGAAGAGTTGTTATCTCTTTACCCACAATAACATCACTGTCCTCACAAGTTTACGTGCTGTGGGGATGGACCGTGATCTCTGCGTGTGCTCTGTAAAGAGGGTAACGAACGAATAAATAAATAAAGCACAATGTGTTTGCCACTCGGCAAGCGAGAGTTTGTGGGCGTTTTCATTTTGAAAAGTTGTTTCTCAAGGTTGCCTGTGTGACTTCTTCGCTTTCAGGAACGTGTTGAGAACAATCATTTTTTTATCTGTCGTTCCCTTGGGGTCCCGTAAGGTCACTGGACATAAGATAGCTGTGAAATTTGACATTGTTCCAATTTAAATGCTTTACTCCAACAAGTGCAAGACTGTGGGCGCGGCGGTGTGGGGATTGCCACGGCCAGGCCGGTTCTGAGACTCGCCAGCCCTCCAGGCTTCAAAGCCTGCCATCCTTGATCTCACTAAAGAATGTTTTTGAATTCTGTGTCCATCTAGTGGTTGCCTGCAAAGATCTACTTGGCTTTTTCTTTCTTCCTTTTCTTTCACACTTGATCAGTGAGATTCTGTTTGTGATGGGGGTTTTGCCCCCCTTGGTCTTTAATTCTTTCACAGGTGGTTTCAAAGTGTCTATCCTTAGCCACTGCTTTCTATAAACAAGCAGGAATTCATGAACCCCAGTTACTGATGGCTCCCCTCACCAAGCAATTCTCCTTTCACTTTGAAAATGAACTGTTTTGTGGACAGTAAAGTACAGTTCTTTTTCACAGATGAGATTAGAGGCTTGAGGGGAGGCTAAAGTCAGGGGAGTTTTTTTCTTTTCCTTTTTTTTTTTTTTAAACTGGAGCGTCTTTGCATTGTAACTTATTTTAGCAAATGCAAGCCCTTTACTTATTTTACACTCAGCTGCAACTTCGGTTAAAGATGACATGGCGCTACGTAGAAGGTGCTGGCAATTGCCGATTTCCTCATCAATTCCATCGTCTCCAGCACCCCAAGTATAAGGGTAGGAGTTGAAGATCTGGTGGTTATAGGAGCTAATGTGGCTGCATATCCAAGGAATCAAATGATCTCAGTTCTATTGGAGAATTCTGATGCGCCATGCGGGTGGCCATACCTCACATCACCTCCTTTCCTCTCTGTGCTGAAACTGAAAAGTTTCTTCGCAAGGCTCAGCTTCTCTGGTTTGAGGTTTTAGATGTAATTCAGTGCTTATCTGTTATGATTTTCACATGGATCCTGAAAGTCGGGGAGCTCATGGATTTATACTATTCTGAATTCTGTGAGAAAAAAATAATAAAGGCCAAGTTTTCTAGCACATAAACAGTGAAAGGGCATATGTGTGTCTTGGGCCATCCTGGCCTCTAGCAAGAGGGGGACAGATACTGAATTAAAGTCACTGCCTTCATTCCAGCTCAATTAAACCAGTAGATATTTTTAACACTTTAAGATACTTTCTCCTTATAAATACAACACACTTATTAGAATCCATTTAAAAACATAAATTATATTTACCTGACATTGTTTATAATAGCAAAAACTGCAAATAAACAACCTAAATGTCCATCAATGGGCATAGCTAGGTAAACTATAACATGTCCATCTCTGGAATAGTATGTAATCACCTAAGTGTGAAACTGGGGCACCTGGGTGGCTCAGTCAGTTAAGCATGCGACTCTTGATTTTGGCTCAAGTCATGGTCCCAGGATCATGGGAATTGGCCCCGCCTCAGACTCCACATTGAACATGAAGCTTGCTTGCAATACTCTCTCTCTCTGTCTCTCTCTCTCTCTTGTTATACAAAAATGATATATAAAAAACAACCCTATATATATGTCAGGTACATGTATATATGGGATTGAAGGAGGGGATCTAAGGGGACTTTAACCATATCTGTACGTTTTACTTTTTTACAAGGAGATGTATGTATGTAATTCTCGTGTAATTAAAAATATTTTTTAAGGGGCGCCTGGGTGGCTCAGTCAGTTGAGCATCCAGCTTCGGCTCAGGTCATGATCTCACGGATCGTGGGTTCGAGCTCCGCATTGGGCTCTGTGCTGATGGCTAGCTCAGAGCCTGGAGCCTGCTTCACATTCTGTGTGTGTGTGTGTCTCTCTATCTCTCTGACCCTCTCCTGCTCACACTGTCTCTCAAAAATAAATGAAAAAACATAAAAAAATAAAAATAAAAATCATTTTTAAATGATTTTTAAAACCAAGTAGAAAATAACTAAAAAGAAAATAAATAATCACCTATAATCTGCTGTGATTATACACAGAAATAAAATTTACCATCTTAACCATTTTTAAGTGCACAGTTCAATGCCATTAACTACGTTCAAATTGGTGTGCAGTCATCACCACCATCCATCTCCAGAACTTTTCCATCTTCCCAAACCGGAACTCTGCACCCACTTCCCCCACCCCCAGCCTCTGGCAACCGCCGTTCTACTCTGTGTCGCTATGTATTGACTACTCACGTACCTCATATAAGTGGAACCATCCAGTATTTGTCCTTTCGTATCTGGTTTATTTCACTTAGCATCTAATGTCTTCAAGGTTCACCTGTGTTGTCACATAGGTCAGAATTTCATTTCTTTTAAAGGCTGAAAATTTCCACTGTATGTATACAGCACATTTTGTTTATTCATTCGCCCATCAGTGGACCCTTAGTTTACTTCCACCTTTGGCTATTACAAATCATGCTGCCACACACGCGGGTGTACAAATAGCTGCATTGAGTCCCTGCTCTCAGTTCTTTTGTGTGTATACGTGGAAGCGGATCTGCTGGATCAAATGCTAAGTGTATATTTAATCTCTGGAGAAGCCTCCATTCTGTTTTCCACCTTTGGCTGCACCATTTTGCATTCCCACTGGCAGTGCATCAGGGTTCCAATTCCTCCACATCTCACCAACTTGTTTTCTGGTTTGTTTGTTACTGATAGCCATCCTAACAGGTATGAAGCAATTATATACTTTTAAAAATTAAAAGCTGGCCTCAACCGTAGCTTACTATAACCTTGACATTTTCCTATGTCATTAAATATCCTTCAACAATATCATTTTAATGCCTGTATAGCACTCCACTGAGTAAGATGTACCTTAATTTACTCAACCAATTCCCTATTACTAGAAACAGAAGTGTTTCTGATTTTTTTTTTTGGCATTATAAAGAGTGCTCCATATTCACGTTCTTGACTTTGTTTTAAATTTGCTGTAAATTCTTAACAGTCATAGGGCATATACTTTTTTTAAGCTTTGAAGATCAACATCCAATTTAAAATTCAATTAAGAAGAGGGATTGGAGGACAGAAAGAATCACCATGCTGCTACACACTTAAAGACCCCAAGCAAACTACTACTTAATCGGTTGAGAAATTCGCTCACACAATGTAAAGAGTGGGTATTATCTGTTAGCCCTCCAGCAATTCGCCTTTCACCATTGACCTACATCGAAACCTTCAGCTTAGGAAAAGAATGTTGAAGCCTCTCACTTGGAAGACTTGGCTCCGTGGTACTTGGTGCTACAAGAGTCTGTGTGTGAACATTTCATCACTGGCGCCCATGACTGGATCCAGGACCAATCTGAATCTCTCTCACTTTGCTCCTTACTGAAATATGATGCTGTCTCCAGGGTGGCAATTACAGAAGTATTCAAGAGGACCCAGAACTAACACGATGGAGAAAGGAAGTTCAAGAGGAATAATCACCCAGGAATACAAGACACGGTCATAGCTTTCTCCCTCCTGAACTGTTTGGTCAGTAGTTGGCACAGCCTATGCCCCCAGAGCCTTGGGCAAACTTTAGTTAAGTCACTCTGCTACTCAGAGACCTCTGCCACCCAGAGGCTTTGTAGTCAATAAAAACCTCTTTGCCTGGCTCTCAATAGTCTGGTTTCCCAGGACCTCTCTCCATCCACACTGCCCCAGCCTAAATCCTCCCATCCCATCCAAACTGACCTATTTGCTACATCCCCAGTAAGTGGTGCATAATGTGGAAAGACCTTTGGACTTAAGAGCCAGACCGTCTGGGGGCGCCTGGGTGGCTCCGTTGGTTAAGCATCTGACTTCAGCTCAGGTCGTGATCTCATGGTTCATGAGTTTGAGCCTTGTGTCAGGCTCTGTGCTGACAGCTCAGAACCTGGAGACTGCTTGGGATTCTGTGTCTCCCTCTCTCTCTGTTCCTCTCCTATCCATGCTCTGTTTCTCTCTCTCTCTCTCTCTCTCTCTCTCTCTCTCTCAAAAGGAATAAACATTAAAAAAAAAGAAAAAAAAAGAAGAGTGAAACTATCTGGATTTGACCATTGGCTCTGCCATTTCTTTAGTAGGTGACCATAGACAAAACACCTAACCTTGCTGAGCCTCGGTGTCTTCTCTGTAAAACAGGGAGGACAAAGCCTAATTTGCTGTATTATCATGTATATATGAAACTGGACGACATCGTGTAAAAGAAGTTGATACAATGCAGAGTGTGTAGTGAGTATTTGATAGGTGACATGAATGGCTTGTTTTTCCTGGATTCTGAGCTTTTGCTCCCACCTGTTCTCTTTCTGGAAAAGTTTTCTCTAGTATGAATCCCACCCAGTCATCAAAACAAACTCATGTTTTGGCCCCCTTGAAAGCTCTCCCCTGAAAATCCTTAGCACTCTCTGACTAGACTATTCAGTTGGCACTAGTCCAGACCACCTGATACTGGCCCTATTCTCACCCTGTCTTTCTTCTCCAGGTAGCCTGTCAAAGGACAGAAACCATGCCTACTACCTACCTCTTCTCCCATACCCCGTTTTTCTCCCTCTGCATCAAGAGCGTTTTACACACAGTAGATGGTAAATAAATATTCGTTGACTGACCCTTTTCACTTCTCCTGCCTTTCATGATCTGTCTCTGTTAGCGTGACCATGTCAGTCCTTCTAAATGGGCTCTCTCCTGACCCAAGTTTCAGCAAACACAGATTCCAATTTTGCCCCGATAATAATCATAGGTAATATATAGCACTTCCTTGCTTACAACATTAGCGTGTAACGTCAACAGAATGGATATTCTTATTATAATTATCCCTATGTTTAGAGATTCAGAGAGGTCGAGGGATTTGTCCCAAGGCCACAAAGCTAGTATATGGCAAAACTAAAATTGAACTCAGATCTACTATTGCAAAACCCATACTTTTGGTCTCACATAGTAAAACCTCTCTGTATGTGTATTTTACCTAAGTTTATTTCTTTAGTTTGAGACAGAGAGCGCATGCGCACACACACATGTACACAAGTAGGGAAGAGGCAGAGAGAGAAAAAGGGAGAGAGAGAGAATTCCAGGCAGGCTCCATGCTGCCAGCACAGAGCCTGACACAGGACTCCACATCACAACCATGAGATCATGACCTGAACCAACACCAAGAGTCAGATGTTCAACCGACTGAGCCACCGAGGCTCCCCCCTCTCTCCATATTTAACTGTTAATGAACATTGGTCCCTCTGTGAAGTAATATTATCATGGAATTTTAGGCCCCTCCCTAAGGAAAAAAAATGGTGGTGTTCTTGGGTAACTTGTTTATTGTTTGCAGAGGCGTGAAAGAAATGCACTTGCTATGCCAGTTCCCAGCAAAATGTTCTAGGTGAGAACCTTGTGTAAATTATTTCCTTGGGACCCAGAAGGAAAGCTGGGCTTTGATGGGAAGGTATCTTTTCCACTATATCTTAATCAATTGCAACTCAGAGCAGCCCTCTTAGAAATGGTTCCCTCACTATCCTTCTGACTGTCTTAGGTGACTTTCTGCCCATACGCCCTCAAGGCTCAGGGCTTCTGCTCCAAGGCCTTGGCTCTGGCTCCCAGGAGTTCTTCCCCTGCAGTCACCCTCCATGAATTAGGGTTCTCCCAGCAACGGACACTGCTTGTTAACAACAGCTCCAGGAAATCACAGTTGATCCCCATTAGAAGCGATGCTAAGAGACGCTCGCGCTACGCGGTCCTCCAGCACACCAGCAGCCTCCCCGGCTACGCATCTCATCTGCTGACAGCTCGGCAGACATCCTTCAGATTTAGGAAGATCTGAACTGTGTGTAGTTCATCCGCAAGCCAGAGTGGAGCCCTGCCTCTCAGCTGCCTCGGTCACTGAGTAAGCAGCAACTTATCTGTCTAGAGTGTTAGTCTACTTGCTATCCCAGTAAACACAAAACAAAACAAAACCCCTGGAAGCCACACAAATCTTGACTTAGCTGTTACCCCGGATTCCGTTGGTTAACAGTTGCTTAAACTCTTCCACCACGTTCCTCTGTCTTCCTTGCCCCACCTTGGACACTTGGGCACTAAAGTCAACTTCGCTGAGTTGCCTCCAGGCTTGTTCAATATACATTTATTGAGAACCACTTTCCATGTACCTCGCTAGGCACTGGGGGATACAAAGAGGAGGGGGGATGATGGAGGCTTCTCATGTTTTTCTCAGCTCAGTTTCCACTGCGGGCCCCACTTTCTCCCAACCAGTAAAACTCGTATCCGCAACAAGCCCCCAGGTGTATGAGTACACGTCCTCCATCTGGTTGTTTTCTGAGACAAACACTAGCACAGACATGAGCACAGCAATGGCTTGATTGTGCTCTAATTACTCTGGGTCAAAAGCAGGAGTTAGATCTCAATTCACACGCTCTTTGGTGGACTGTCCCATTGCCCCCCAGGCACAATATGCCTTCATCTTTACCCACAGAGCTTGGTGAAGCCCTCTCTCCCTTTCTCACACTGCTGTAACCGCGGGTTTTCCCACACCCACCATTCTGTCTCAGACACTAAGAGTTCAAACATTGCTCCTCCAAAGACCTTAACCTTGAGACTCAGACATTGTCTGTTATTTCTCAGCAGCACCTCCTTCTTCCCCAGCTACTTTTTAGCATAACATCAACTCAGTCAAATGAAATAAACAAATATTTATAGAGTGAGGAAAAGGGGGCAGGTGGGGAGGGGACAGCTGTGATTACTGACCCATCCTGCCCCAGCTTTCCCTCGCTCAGAATGTCTTTGGGAATCAGCTCAAAATGGCAGTTAAGAAGATGAATTCTAGTTTCTTGTGCCCTCCTGAAGACCAGCAATGAGAAATTCAGATTTGAAATTTTAAACGCCATTTACAATAGCCTCCAAAAAAAAGACAAATACCAGCTATAAATCTAATCAGTCATGAGCAGGCTCTACATCTAGAAAACTACACGACACCGATGGAAGAAATAAAAGGCCTAGAGAAATGGAAAGAGAGTCTGTGTTAGTCAGTGTACAAAGTCAATTGCTTGGATATCCCAGCAATGAACAACTGGGATCTGAAATTTTGAAAAAGATCCCATTTCAAAATCTTCTTCTCAGAGTCACGTGTTCAGGTGACGAGCAGTTTCAGCTTGACTATGTCCTTCAGTCAGAAATCCTGGGGTTTCTGACACCTTTTGTATAGAGGCCCAGAGGTCCCCTTCAGCGTGAAGTCCAAGCTGTCCTGTGATTCTAACCATTGCGAGATTCCTCTGAGGCACTGTTGTTTGTTGAGTTCTTTTTTTTCTTTCTTTCTTTTTCTCGAAGCCTCTTTCATTTAAGCAGCCACACTTTCCCCAGAGGTTTCCATTCCTCATTTTCAAACCTTCCCGCCTCTCTCGCTTGCAGCTGGTTACTGAGCTTTGGTCTGCCACTTCCAAAGGCACCTCCAACCTCGAGCAAGTCACGCTGCCTTGTGACCTGTTTCCCAGCTATTGTCTGGCTTCGCTGTTCTTCGTTGCTCTCTGCCTCCAGCTCCTTCCGTGTGCCTCCCCAGGGTACAGGTCAGTATTTCGAGAGTGTACTTACCACGTTAAATCATTTTCTCTGAAACAAATATTTGCATATGCAAGCCCCACATTTGCCATATGGTTTTCCCTACTTCCCACCCAGAGGAGCTCTCAATCTCATATATATTTGGGGAAATGAAGTCTTCCCCAGATGGTCTCTCCAAAGCAAGGTCAGGGTTTATGCATTCCTTCAAAGGTTCTGGGCAGAGGTTAGAATGACGCATGTTTTCTTGGTCCAGCCGCAGTCGCTGCACCTGATAATGAGACACAACCTGACTCTTGCTTAGCTAGAAACACACAGAGTTTGAGGGAGATGCTGAACCATAAACTCTATCCCCACAAGGAAGGGCAAGAAACCTGCCCAGTTGCTCAAATAATTTCAAACCAAATCCCCTAAGAATTCTTCCATGGGGAGAGAAAAAGAGCATGAATATTAGAAAGACGGTGAACCAGGTGTGCTGAAAAGGTTTCTTAGTTGTTCTTAGCTCTGAAAGGGGATGGGGCAGCCCCACATCTCTACTGGGAAACATATTTCCCCTTTTAAATCAGGAAAGAAAAAAAAAAAAACAACAACATAACCCCAAATAGAGAATGTTTTCTTTTGTAACTGGAAGCAAACATCGCTGATGGCTTTAACAGCTGCCTGCCAACATGGCCTGAGAAGCAGGCAAGCTCAAACATTTTTTGAGATCAACACATGTACAGACATACAGTATATTAGGTCAAATTATAAATCCAGGAATAAAAGAACAAATAAACAAGTTTCAGCTTTCTCTAGGCTTCTGCGTCCAACACCAGCTAAACTAGACTCTGAAGCAGAGAAGCCTAGATTCCAAGAAGGCAGGTCTCCCAGGAGTTCAAGTCAAACCTCCCTCTGGTAGGAAAAGAAGGTGCCGTTGTAGATTAACTGGCTGACGGCTGACCAGGTCCAGGCCGACCGCCCGGCCTCGCCCAGGCTTCCTTGTGTCGGCCCGCAGACTCTGAGGATGTATGGCGGGTTAACTATAGACCCTCCATTGACTTGATCTTTGACCCCAGTAAATCATTTAATATGCCATGGGCCTTTGTCCATATGTTAATGTTTGGTGTGATTTGGATGAGAATTCCAGCAAGGATAGGTGTGCCACCCATCAGGGCTAAGTCTCTTTAGAGTTTGTTTCTAGGAAAAACCTCTGGATGAACCAAATCGAAATGCCTACAGATGGTGAGATTGGCATTGCCTTCATTGTGGCTGACAAGTAGAAGAACACATTTGTTCTTTAGTTATCAAAACAGACACAAGGAGCAAGAAATCCACCAGAGGAAAGTAGGTGTAAGGATACTGACTTATTTCTCCGATCCTACCACTCTGCCAGTCAGGTGACCTTGACCAAATCACGCAGGTTCAAGGTTGTTGAGACATTAGCTGGCCATGAAATCAATGAAATAAATGGGAATCGCTCCTTGGCCTTTTGGCTAAGATCAAGTGCTGTATCTGCGAAATATTTTAATTTTTTTAACATTTATTTATTTTCGTGAGACAGAGAGACAGATCATGAGCAGGGGAGGGGCCAAGAGAGAGGGAGACACAGAATCAGAAGCAGGCTCTAGGCTCTGTCAGCACAGAGCCCGATGCAGAGCTCAAACCCATGAATCATGAGATCATGACCTGAGCCAAACAATCAGCTGAGCCACCCAGGCACCCCTATGGTATCTATGAAATAAATGGGAACTCCACATTTTCTAATGAAGTCAAGTTGAAGGAAATAGAAAAATATCAGTGCTTAGTCTACACTAAGTATAAGCACTATTGCATATATGTGTGGATATGTGTTTCCTGGGGTCACAATGAATAATAAATGTCCCACTATGGGAAACAAACAAAAAGGTTTGCCGGCCCACAACCTAGGATTGTGAACACAGGGTTTTGATTGTCCCATCTAATGAGCAGAAATAATTCATTTTAGACATATATATGTGCATATTCATATTCACATATGTATATAATGAGCACCACATGCATCAGGCACTGAGGTATATGACATATACAGGCACAGCAAGGGCCTGTCCTCATGGAGGCTTGGCTAGTAGGGAAGCCAGTCATGAAATAATTATATAGTTATTTAACTACCATTGTGATAAGGCCTATAAGAGACATACAAGGTATGAAGAGAGCATAGAACATGGGTTCCTAACCTGGGCTGTGAGACCAGCGCCAACCTCCCTAAGGAAGTGACAAAGGAGGCAGAAAGTGATGTAGGCAAAGAGGTGGAGGGAAGGCGTTCCAGGCAGAACGACCAGCAAGGAAGAGAAGACCCTGCAGAAGGAACAACAGTGTCAGTCCTACCTCAAAGACTTCCGTGAGGACCAGAAGAGAGGGCAGTGTAAACACTTCATAAACTGTAGGATTATTCAGATAGGATGTATTCTTGTTTAAAACAATGAATATAAACATGACCTAAAGATGAGCTTAGTTTCCTTTATGCATCCATTCAGTGACTAGCTGAGCACTGAGGATATAGCAGTAAATAAGGGAGGACCACAGCCCTGGGAAGATTGCCTTTCAGAGACAGACAATAAACACATAAACTGGTAATGTCAAGAGCGGTAAAGTGAGGCAGCGGAGTAGAGAACAACAGAAGTGGGGAGATGTCTTAGACAGGAAAGCAGTGCTCTCTGCAGGGTGACAATCACATCTGAATAAAGTGACCTTGGATGCGTCACCAAACATTTCAAGACTCGGTTTTACTCATCTGCTAAATAAGGCTACTTATGCCCATCTCATAGGACTTCCTTGAGGATTTAACAAGATCAGGAATGCAAGGCCTCTGGGACAGTGCAGGCATGAATAGGCATTTAACATTTGCTCAATTGCTGAGTGTCTGCTGGTCTATTATTCAAGGTACCAGGAATATATTTAGAACAATATAGAATGACAAGAAGGAACAAGCAGGACTACTATTTTCAGACCAGGCTGCACAAATCCCTCAAAAGGAGTAATTATTATGTTCAACTCTGTCAACTCTGTGTCAGCTGGGTCCTCCAGGAAGTAGGTGCTGAGACACCGTGAGGTGTGCAAGCGGGCTGGTGGGCGAGGGTGGTGGTAAAGCCTGGGAAAGATAAAAGAGAAGCCAGATTGGGCAAGAAAAGACTCTGAAGGAAAGACTACTGATTAAGAGGGGTCCTACACAGGCAGAAATGGCCAGGCCCCAGCACCCCCACCATGTTCAGTCATTAGCATGGGCTGCCTATAAAGAACATGCTTTGGGGCGCCTGGGTGCCTCAGTCGGCTAAGCCTCCGGCTTCGGCTCAGGTCAGATCTCATGTTCGTGGGTTCGAGCCCCGTGTCAGGCTCTGTGCTGACAGCTAGCTCAGAGCCTGGAGCCTGCTTCTGATTCTGTGTCTCCTTCTCTCTCTGCCCCTCCCCCCTCTCATGCTCTGTCTCTCCCTGTATCAAAAATAAAATAAAACATTAAAAAAAAATTTTTTTTAAATGGTTTAAAAAAGAACATGTTTGGCCCAGAAGGGAAGCCACATGGCAAGTTCTTCCTTGAAGGGCCATTGGACTGGTATGCCACCACAGCTGCCACAACCCCCAGCCTCAAACTGGGAATCCTATACATTCTTTGTGGTCAACACGACACTGTTTTCTTGGGAGAGGAAAATACGATTCACTCTGACTCAAGGAAGCTTCACAGAGGAAAAGCACTCCGAGGGCCAGAGAAGCTTCGTCCTGATTTTATGATATTTTGTATCTGTTAGGATGTCTTTGGCCACATGCCAACTCAAAATGGCTTGAACAATAATTTAAAAAAAAACATTGATAATCTCCTATAAGAAATCTGGAGGAAGGAGTGCCCAGGGTTGTTTAATTTATAATTCAATGATGTAATCACTGTGCCACCATTTTGGATGACTCATTTTTTGATTCTAGGCATCTCTTGTGGACAAAAGAAGATCTAGCAGAAGACAGGCCCCATCCTCCTGTGCATTTTTTTTCATCAATGAAGAACCTTCCCAAAAGCCCACCAGCAGACTTGTCCTCATATCCCACTGGCCAGAATCACATCACATATCCACAGATATACAAGTCACCAGTAAGACCAATGACACTGGTTATGACTGGTGGGCCTGCAGGCCTGGGGTGACAAGATTAATAAAGTCATTTTTACTTTTATTTTTAATATGTGGCATTATATATATATATATGTATATCTCCTAGCTATATTAAAATATAATTCCATACTAACTTGTGACATTTTTTAACTGAAAAAAATGTGTTGATCATCAATTTTTTAAAAATTGTGGGGGGCGCCTGGGTGGCTCAGTCGGTTAAGCCTCCGACTTCGGCTCAGGTCAGATCTCACGTTCGTGGGTTCAAGCCCCGCATCAGGCTCTGTGCTGACAGCTCAGAGCCTGGAGCCTGCTTCCGGTTCTGTGTCTCCTTCTCTCTCTGCCCCTCCCCCTCTCATGCTCTGTCACTCTCTGTATCAAAATAAATAAAATATTTTAAAAAAATAAAATAAAAATAAAAATTGTGGTAGAATACACATAACATAAAATTGATCATCTTCACCATTTTCGAAGGTACAGATAGTGTCATTAAATTCATTCACATTGTTGCGATACCAATATCACGACCCATCCACGTAACTCTTTTCATCTTACATGACTAAAATTCTGTACCTATTAATCAATAACTCCACATTTTTCTTTCTCCCAGCCCCTGGCAATCACCATTCTGCTTTCTGTCTCTATGTATCTGACTACTCTAGATATCTCATGTAAGTAGAATCATGTAATGTGTGCCCTTCTGTGTTTGGCTTATTTCGCTCTGCATAATGTCCTCAAGCTTCATCCATATGGTAGCATGTGTCAGAATTTCCTTCCTTTTTAAGGCTAACAACAGTCCATTGAACATATATACCACATTTTACTTCTCATCCATCAATACACTTGGGTTCTTCCATCTTTTGGCTATTGCAAATAATGCTGCTATGAACATGGGTGTATAAATGTTTCCTTGAGACCCTGGATCCAATTCCTATGGGCATATACCCAGACGGAGAATTGCAGGATCAAATGGTTGTTGGTTTTTGGTTTGTTTAGGTTTTTTGGTTTTATTTTAGGAACTGCCATACTGTTTTCCATAGACAATGCACCATTTTGTATTCCCAACCACAATGCACAAGGGCTCCAAGTTCTTCACATCCATGTCAACACTTGTGATTTCCTGGTTTGGGGTGGGGGGTGGGGTTCAGTGTTTTTATATAGTAGCCATCCTAAGAGATGTGAGGTAGTATCCCACTGTGGTTTTGATTTGCTTTTCCCGAACAATTGGTGACATTGAGCATCTTTCATGTGTTTATTGGCCATTTGCAGATCTTTGGAAAGATGTCTATTCAAGTCCTTTCCCCAGTTTTTTACTGGGTTGTTTTTTTATTGTTGTTGAGTTGTAGAAGTTCTTTATATATATCAGATATTAACTCCTTATCAGATATATGAGTTGCTAATATTTACCAGTCTCTGACCTTTTTCAAAGTTAAAAGTTCAGGCTATGGAGCCCACTGCCTAGACTCAAATCTTAGCTGTGCCACTTACTAGTCTGGGGGCAAGGGTGAAAAATTGCACAACATCCAGTATTGGCCAGCAAGAAAGAAAGGGGCAGTTAAGTACCAACCAGCACAGTGAGTCCATCACACAGCAGGAGATGTCAGAGGCAGGTAGGTGTTGGTGGGGCTTATTTCAGTTTTCAAATCAAGAATAAATATCAAGTTATAATAGAAGATAGTATTTCATTGAGTGCTGACTGTGCCAAGGCCACACCAAGTCCTTTACATGCATTATCTCATTTCATTTACTCATTCAACAAGTATTTGATGAAAGCCTAATATGAACCAGTCACTGCTGAGTTAAAAACAAAATAAAACAAGAAATAAGACATTGTGCCTGCCCTCAAGGAATTTACAGACTTTGGTCAAAGAATCAAACACCTTACAATGATGCTAAGTGTTATAAAGGACAGGTCCTTGGGCCCATGGAGACCAACCTGGTCAGGCAGGTCAGGGAAGACTTATCCGGAATTAGAGGAAATGGAGCTTGAGCTGAGGTAAGAAAAGATAGGAATGAAGAGCTACATGTTACAGTCCCATCAGCCCCATGAGGTAGGTACAACTCTTATCCCCACTGGAATGGAAGCTGTGAGAATATAGGGCCATGTCCATCTTGTTCACCAATATTTCTCTGTTGTCTAGAACAGTACCTGACACAAAACAGTTCTCAGTAAACATTTGTGGGATGAATGTTTATAGATGAAGAACTTGAATCTCGAATCTTGGAGAGGGTAAGTAACTTAACCACAATCACAGTGCTAATAAGTGGCAGAGCTCAGTGAAAGGCCAGGCAGTAAACTCTGTAGCTTGAGCTTTTGACTTTTTAAAAAGTCACCTTAACACTGTGTGTTAACTAAATTGGATTAATAAAAGAAAAGTCATGTAAAAAAAAAAAAAAGAAGTAAAGATACTTACTTAACCCCATCATCCCAGGCCTACGGAAATTATAAGTATTCTCTTCTGTGGTCTCCAAAGACATTTATTTCAACATGCTAGTATGGCCCATCACACAACGTGTTGTAGTTGCTTTCACCCATGACTGTCTACCTCCCTCCTTCCCAGATCCAGTCTTCCTTCCCTCCGAGTAACAGTAACCTGTGAGCCATTTAAGGGACTGTATCTAAATGTACACATAGTGCACCACTTGAGAATGCAGGCTCTGCACTCAGACCTGAGGATGAAGCCTGCTTCTGCCGCTCACCAGTTCCCTTTCTAGGCTTCTGGTGCTTACTCTGTAAAATGGAGATGATGATGGGACCCATGCCTCTCAAAGCTGTTAGAAGAACTCATTGAGATGATGCCTGTAAAGCACTAAGAATGGTGCTGGGCCCAAAGTAAAAGTGCAATGAAAGTTTGCCAATACTCTATCCCGGAAAAAAATAAAACCAACATCAATACCCATCCCACACTCAACTGGAAGAAAAATTACATGATGTTTTTTTCTAGGGCAGGGATGGGCAGGCGTCAGCTACTTGGCTTTTCCTCACTCCAAATACACTACCGGCAGCGTCACCCTGAGCCATGGTCTC
>NC_043701.1:160035570-160057039 GCF_006229205.1 Suricata suricatta
GGGGGGGGGGGGGGGGGAATGAAGAAAAGCACACCAACCAAGAAGCCTTTTCACTTCATTGTGTTTTCCAGCTAGACCTGAACAGAGAGCGATCAATTCAGCGCTCTCTCACCCTCCCTCCTCTCTCCTTCTCTCTTCTCCTCTTTGTGTTCTTTTTCTCTGAGACTGTGTCTTCAGGCTTAGGAAAATGCAGTTACCTCCCAGCTGCATGAAGATACTAGAAGCTTCAGTTGCCAGTAGCAAACACAACCTGATTATAACAGGTCTCCATGGCCCTCAGTGATTAAAAAGGCTGAGAAGCAGAGGATCCCATATGGATTCTCTGAGAAATGCCTCAGTTTGACCGCTTCTGTCCCATCCCAGGCTGAGCTGCAAGAGTCACACAGAAAACCTCAATCTCCCGCTTCCTCTGGCCAAGAACTTCTGAAGTCCACCCCATCCCAGACATGGGGTTTGCATTCCGAGTTTGAGTAAACCTGGCCAGTTGGACTTGGAATCAACGAGGATGAAGAAAGAATACACCTTTTCCATTTTCAAAGCTGCCTAGTGGGATTTTGTTTTTTTCCAACAGGGTAACTCCAAGTTGGCAGGACTTTCAAAGCTACAAGTTTCCATGTCCCCAGCCCTCACTGAAGAAAAATTTCCTGGTTAGGTTGGCATGTGCAAAGGTTTGGAGTGTACAAGTGAGAAACATTGAACAGATAGTTAAACCTGAGCTATGAATCAAATTAGTCTAAATAAGATTCTCCCCCGTACCCATGCTGTACTAGTTACCCTCCTTAATTCCTATCTCAAACTTGTATTCAAAAATAACTACTATTTATCAAGTGCCCAGTAAGTACCAGGAACTGAACTAAGTATTTTGTTTACTTCTATTGACTCATTTTATCTTCACAACTATGCAAGATTAGAGTTATTTACTGTTTCCTCTCTGAAGAAGAGACAAGGGGCACCGGGGTGGCTCAGTCAGTTGAGCGTCCAACTTTGGCTCAGGTCATGATCTCATGGTTCATGAGTTTGAGCCCCGCATTGGGCTCTGTGCTGACAGCTCAGAGCCTGGAGCCTGCTTCAGATTCTGTGTCTTCATCTCTCTCTGCCCCTCCCCCACTCATACTCTGTGTCTCTCTTTTTCTCTCTCTCTCTCAAAAATAAACAAACATTTTTTTTTAATTTAGTAAAAAAGAAGAGACAAGTAATTTCCCCAAAGTCACACAGTTAATAAGTGCCACTACCAGATTCAGCTCTCATCTCCAACATAATACCATGGATGAATCTCAAATCACTCTGCAGAGTGAAAGAAAGGGTACTTACTGTATGAATCCATGTACATAAAATTAGAAAATGCAAACCCATCTATAGTGATAGAAAGCAGACCAGTGGTTGCCTGGGGATGGGGTAAAGGGAAAGATGAATTACAAAGAGGAGTAAGGTTGTTTTGCATTGGCAGCAAATCTGTCTTATTTCTGGCTTCCTAGATGACGTGATTCTCATATTTCCTTCTTCATTCAATCTGTTGTAATAAATGCGACAATCTGAATGCAATGAATGAAACTTTTCCAGAAGCTTCATATTCTGTAGCTTCTGGAAAATTCCACTGTATACTTGTGAGAGAATGAGAGTGAAAAAGACAAATAAGATCTTAGTATAAGATTATTATGAAAAATAGTTTGACCTTGCAATCCCCTGAAAGGATCTTGGGGACCCACAGAGGTCTCCAGACCATGCTTTGCAAATTGCTGAGTTAAAGTGCCTAGAACTGGGGTGCCTGAGTGGCTCAGTCGGTTAAGCATCTGACTCTTGATCTCAGGGTTGTGAGTTCAGGCCCCACACTGGGCTCCACACTGGGCATGGAGCCTATATAAACATAAATAAATAAATAGCTAGCTCACTCAGAACCAAAATCAAGGTCTAATGCTACCATCTCCATTATTTTACCTCTACTCCCCACCACTGTGAAATCCCAAGAAACAGAGGAAGAAATTGGGGCATAGAGTAGCATCAGATTGGAAAGTTATACCGATAACTCTCCTTCAAAGTTCTTTCCACCCCTGTGCATCTCTGACATGGGATATTTTTCTCTTAAACAAAATCAAGAAAGGGGCACCTGGGTGGTTCAGTCATTTGAGCATCCGAATTTTGATCTCAGCTCAGGTCATGATGGCACAGTTCATGAGATTGAGTCCCACGTTGGGCTCTGAGCTGGTAGCACTGAGCCTGCTTGGAATCCTCCCTCCCTTTCCCTCTCCGTCTCTCTCTATCTCAAAATAAATCAACTTAAAATTTTTTAAACAAAATCAAGAGAACCAAAGGCTCAGCAAGACCTAGACGCACAGGACGAGGAAACTAAAGCACAGCAGTGGAAACATGTCCATTGCCTGCGACCCCCTCCCAGAAAGAGGAACGTCACCCCACAGTGGATGTCACCGGAAGCACCTGGGGTCCTGAGGAAGTTTCAGACAGATCTGAGCTCTCACCTGTTCCCTAAACAAGTGCCTGCTCAGTGTGAACCCAACTCTGGCCTAAACCCTCAATTCAGATAAAAACTCTGCCCTGGAATGCGGCAGCAAACGGGGAGGGCAGAAGCTTAGGAGTGAATCAGTCGGGGTGTGAATATTGTTTCTCCTTCTGACAGCCTATATAACCTTGAGTAAGTTATGGAACTTTTCTGAACCTCAGCTTCCTTGTCTGTAGACAGGAAATCATATGAACTTTCTGGAAGGATTACTGTGCAGACTCAGTGAGCTACTAATGGACAAATCGCAGCTGAGTAGCTGGCACCTATCAGGCGCACTCTTAGTGACTGTGACGTTTTTACAGAAGAGCAAAGGGCAAGATGGAAATGTCACAAATTCTAACATAAGACAGGCCTCAGTTTGAATCCTAACAACGCTGATTTGGGGCAAGTCATTTCACCCACCTTGTGGAGTTACTGGGAGGGCTGCCTGAAATAATGTCTATAAATTGCCTGGCATCTATTCCATGCCCTACAGACAGGCACTGTTGTTATAACTGAGCATTTGCAGCTGCGGCTACAAGGTCACTATTTCCCAGGGGGAACCTCTCACCCTCAGGGACAGCCTCTTGTGGTCCAGCCCTTGGTATTCCTGGGGACAGGCTAGGATATGTGGCTCTACACCAGGCCTGATGGGCCTTTTCCAAGTGAGTTAACCCAGTCTTCACTTGGCATTTCCCTTCTACCAACAGGGAACGTTGCACAGAGGCCATGATAAGAGAGTTAACATCTAGAGCAACCATTCCCAAGTCAGAGGGAGACTAGACACTGCATGTAAAGTTTATTTATTTATTTTATGGTGGGGAGGGGCAGAGAGAGACAGAGAGGGAGAGATTCCCAAGCAGGCTCCTTGCTGACAGCACAAAGCCTGATACAGGACTCGAACTCATGAGCCGAGAGATCATGACCTGAACCAAAACCAAGAGTTGGATGCTTAACTGACTGAGCCATCCAAGTGCCCGACACTGCATGTAAACACTACCCCACACAAGGGAGAGGCTGTACAAGGACTCTGGGTCAAACTGGGATTCAAATCCTGGCTCTACTGCTTCTTTATTAACTGCAGATGTAGGGCAAATTACTTAGCCTTTGTAAGGCCAGTTTCTCACCTATAATTGAGAATAATGGTCGCTAAGTGTAAACAGCATTTAGCACGGTACACATAGGAAACATCAATACATTTTTCTATTATCAGTACTTCTACTGCAGTTACAGCAAGATTCCAACATTTTAACAATAATACATACGTAGCTCACATTCCCACCTAGACACTAAGTTCAAGGAGCAACAAGCAGTGTGGTATTCGAAGAAATTGCCTGTTTACACTTTTATGTACTTTCAAGTTTCTTTAGCAAGTACGAGTGACTAGAAGAACATGAAAAAATTAACAAAGAGGAGAAGGAGCATAAGTTTTAAAACTCAGATCACCCACATCACAAAGCACAGGCCCCAGACCTCAAAGGGCAGTGCCATGTGCCTGGGTCGCGCCTGCACAAAAGCAGGCAATGGTGCTAGGGACTCCTGAGAGGCCCAACCAATCAGAAGGCGTTCTGGTGAGCGGGTCTTTCTGTTGCTAGGAGGCCCCTGGACCCTGAGGGTCACATGGCGTGACTTGGCGCAGAAGCCGGCAGAGCCTGCGCAGTGAGGCTCTTGCTTGAGGAGAGGCCGGAAAAGAGTTGGGAGAGTGGGAAGGGAACAGGAAAACAGTAGAGCTGGGGAAAAGGTGGGAGGAGAGCAAAGACAGGGTGACAGCCTACAGGCGGCCTCCGCAAGAAGAGAGAAAGAATGCGTCTTGGGGCGTGGGGAGGGGGTAATGGTATGAAGGAAAGATGGCAGAGGTGACGGCTGCTTCTGGGACCTGTGGGCAGGGATCTCCTACCCTCCTTTCCAGTGCAGGACTGAAAAGGATAAGGAGTGCTTGCTTAATGTTTAATCCTGTAAGGGAGGCCGAGTAACCTAGCTCATAGTTCCACTGTCATTAAGTGATGGAGCTGAATTTCATCCTCAGATCTGACTCCTGGACCGTTGGCTGTCTGCTGTGAGAAGAGGTCAAGGATGCCCCAGCTCCACGCACTAATGTGCTCTAATGTAGGACACCCTGAGAGAAAAGACAAGGGAAGCGGAAAAGCGATGGCAGTGCAAGGAGGTGAGGGAAGGAGAGAGCTGATGTGGAAAAGGGAAGAGTTTGCTAATGAGAGGGAGATAAAAGAAGAGACTAAAAAGGGATGGAGGGTGAGGAGGGAAGGGAAGAGTTAAGGGGCAGCAGTAGGGAAGGAGGAATCGGGAGAGAAGAAAAGACAGAGCCCTGGCCAAGCATGGGCTTAAGCCAGAGGACGGCAGGGAGGGGGGCAAGGTGGTCCTGAAGGAGTCAGAATCACCTGGAGCATGATGTGAAGGCTGGAGGAGCAAGGGTTAGAGTTTAGTAGGCATTTGTGCTTTTTCTCCTGCTGTGAAAGGGTGGAGCGTAGGGATCCTTGCCTATGACCTGGACACTGACTGGTGAGCTCAGCAGCTGAGTCTGACGGAGACAAGTTGGAAGTGAGGTCAGACTACTTCTGACCTGTGCTGTGGGTCTCTAAGCTGTGGCTGGGTTGCCATGTTCGGTTTATTTGTGCACAGAGTGGGCTCACCCAGTACCTTATTCAAAAGTCCTCCACAGTTTGATCTGAAGTTTATCCTACGGACCACGTTGTGGTTTGTGGGTTTCTGGTTTAAAAAAAAAAAAAAAAGACCGATTTTGCTACTAAGGTAATGATTTCAAAAAGTTTTTATCTCCTTTTTTCCTCTAAAAATCTGAACAGATCCAGGGCGCCTGGGTGGCTCACTTGGTTAAGAATCCAACTTTGGCTCAGGTCATGATCTCACAGTTCACGAGTTTGAGCCCTGCATCAGGATCTGTGCTGACAGCTCAGAGCCTGGAGCCTGCTTTGGATTCTGTGTCTCCCTCTCTCTCTCCCTCTGCTCCTGCCCCACTTGGGCTCGCTCTCTCTCTCTCTCTCTCTCTCTCTCAAAAATGAATAAACCCATTAAATTTTTTTTTTAATCTGAACATATCGTGTGTTTGATCTTAAACATTCTAGACTAAGAAGGGCAGATTTTTCTTTCCCTTCATGGATTTTTGTTAGTGCTCTGGGGTTCACTCTCTTGAAGGAAAAGTCTTGGAGGAAGGAGCATAGTGCAGAGGAAGGAACAATGGAATACTACTTAGCAATAAAAAAGAGTGAAGCCATGTTACATGCTACAAGGATGAACCTTGAACACATTATATTAGTGAAAGAAACCAGTCACAAAATACTATACATTGTGTGATTCCATTTGTATAAAATGTCCAGCAAAATTCAGAGACAGGAAACAGATCAGATGTTTTGAGGGCTAGGGGCAGATTTGGGGGGTGAAGTTGACTGCTAAAGGGAATAGAGTTTCCTTTTAGAGAGATGACATGTTCAAAAGTTGATTGTGGTGATGGTGTACAACTCAGAATACATGGAAAACTATTGAATTGTACATTTCAGATGGATTGCCTATAATGTGAATTGTATCTCAATGAGGTTGTGAAAGAAAGGGAGGTGAGGGAGAGAGGGAGGAAGGGAGAGAAGGAAGCGGTGAAGGAGGGAAGGAAGGAGTGAGCAAAGAACCAGAGGTGGGAAAGGTTGTACCTAACGTAAGGGACATAGAATGGAACCGTGGGGCTGGCATTTAAGGAAGCAGTGAAGAGTAAAACTAAGGCCAAAGAATACAGGACCTAGAACTTCATGTCAGAGTTTGAACCTGATGGCACAGCTCTGAGCTATCAGAGTAGCTGCTCACCATACGTAAGCTGCTGAGTACTTAAAATGTGGCTAATCCAGACTGAGATGTCCTGTGGGTAGAAAATACATGCCAGATTTTGAAAACTTAGTATGAGAAAAAGAATGTAAAATTTCATTAACTTTTCTGTTGGTTGCATGTTGAACTGATAATATTTTTATATTGGGTTAAATAAAATAGATTATTGGTCTTACTTTCTAAAATAACTTTTTTGGGGGTACCTAGGTGGCTCAGTCAGTTGAGCATGCAACTCTTGATTTCAGCTCATTTCATGATCCCAGGGTTGCTAAGCATGGAGCCTACCTGGGATTCTCTCTCTCTCTACCCTCCTCTGCCCCTCTCTCCTACTTGAGCATGTTCTCTCTCTCTCTCTCTCTCTCTCTCTCTCTCTCTCTCTCTCTCTCAAACAAAAAGTAATAATAAAAAAAAATAAAAATATCTTGGCTCCTAGAAAATTTTAAATTACGTATGCAACTCCCATGATATTTCTGTTGGACAGAGCTGTTATAGATTAGTGGGAAGCCACTGAGAGTTCTTAAATCAGCACAAGGATTGGCAAATGTTTTCCGTAAAAGGCCAGATGGTAAATATTTTCGGACTTGAGGGCCATACAATCTCTGTAACAGCTCCTTGACTCGGCTGTTGTAGGATGAAAGCAGCTAAGGACAACGTGTAAACAAACAGGCAATGCCATATTCCAATACAACTTAATATATGGATGCTGAAATTTGAATCCCACAACCTGTTCACATGTCATAAAATATTCTTCTTTTCTTCCCCCCAATCATTTGAAAGTGTAAAAAACATTCTTAGTTTGTGAGCCCTACAAAATCAGGCAGTGAAAGAGATTTGGTCCAGGGGCCATAGTTTGCTAACCCCTGGTTAAAGAGTTAAGCCAGTCTCAGGGGCGCCTGGGTGGCTCAGTCGGTTGAGCATCCGACTTCGGCTCAGGTCATGATCTCGAGGTTCATGGGCTCAAGCCCCGCGTCGGGCTCTGTGCTGACAGCTCAGAGCCTGGAGCCTGTCTTCAGATTCTGTGTCTCCCTCTCTCTCTCTGACCCTCCCCTGTTCATGCTGTCTCTCTCTCTCTCCTCTCTCTAAAATAAAACATTAAAGAAAAAAATTTTTTAAAGAGTTAAGCCAGTCTCTGGAAATCCCTTGCCTCCCCCAGCAGCATCGGTGCTCTCCACACACACAGGTGCACAGTGCTTGGAAAATTCCTTCTCTGCAAACAGCATGGATTCACATAACATTTGATCTGGAAGGGACAGTAGGGATCATATGCTCCTACCGTCTTATGTTACATTTGAGGAAACTGAGTCTCAAAGAGGTAAACTCACATAAACAAGGTCACATTGCAGTGAAGAGGTTCCAAATAATAGGAGTAATTGCAAGACTATCAGGCAGCAGCTGGCAAAAAAGGAAGGGTCTAAGGTCAGACTGTGTACCTAGGCCCCACTCACGAACTCTAACTCTAGCTTATCCATCCGTCCATCCATTAGTTCCTCCATTCATCACTTATTTCTTGAGACAGCATGGGTGCTGGGCCCCATGCGAGGATCTGGGGAACAAGACGTTAATTTGGTCAGTGACCATGAGGTACTCAGTATAGAGAAAAAAATATTTTAAAACATATATACTGGCATGGGGGAGGGGACAGATTTCCTGGAAGGAAGATGAAAAAGGACCTCCGAGGAGGTATAGCTCAAGCAATGTTCAGAAGGACAAGTAGGAATTAGCCAAGTAGAGGAGAAGGGGGAAAGATGATCTCCTGCGCAAACATCTGAAACAGAGTGCCCAGAATGTTGAGGGAACTAGAAGCAGATCCCTGGTGCAGAGCATTAGCTAGAGGGTGAAAGTGGGGGAGGGGAGCCTGGAGGTCAGTGGGACCCAGAATAGGGAGATCCTCTGATTGAAGTTAAGATACTTGGTCTTGATCACATTAGGTGGTGAGGAGACACAGAGAGGTTTTAAACAGTGAAGTAAGACAGACTGAGTTTTAGAAAAATCACACTGGCAGTTTGCCAGGCAGAGCAGCAAGAAGATTCCACGTGGAGGGAACGGCCTGAGGGAAGGCCTGGATACAGACAAGACCCAGTAACAGCGAGTGATCTGGTGTGACTCAAGCAAGCAGTACATGACAAGGAGTGAGAAGGGAGAAACTGAGGGAGGCTCTCTGCAGATGGTAGAGGGTCTTCAAATCCCAGCCGAGGAGTTTGGCTTTGATTTGGTTCTTCAGGTACAGACACCGGTAAGAACCCCATGAGAGTAAGTGGGAAGGTAGAACGCAGACCTGGCTCTGCCATTTATTAGTTAAACCTCCATTTCCCCAGAGGTATAATGGAGATGATAAAGAAACGAGAATTGAGCAACATAACTTGTAAAAAGTGCTTATCACCGTTTAAGAGCCTGATACACAATGAGCACTCAAAACATTAGCTCCGAATCCCACATGGAACACATCACATCAAAGGGCCCTCAGTTCCTACCTGAGGGAGGAGACTCAGCTAGAACACTCTAGGGAGGGTGCCCCTGACCTTTTATTTTTTAACTTGAGCTGACTTTCCTTTTTTTTTTTTTTTTGGTGCCGAAACCTGGTTTTTTTGGGTTTTTTTGTTTTTTTATTTTTTTTCCTGGTGCCGAAACTTTTTCTTTTTTGTGCCCTTTTTTTTTTTTTAATGTGGAAAAATCACTGTGAGACCACAAATCCCTATGTTTGGGGGTAATTTTCTTTAAGAAGCTCAGAAGAACTCATGCACCTGACTCTGGTATTATGCATAGCTTTCTCCAAAGTAGGGCCCAGAAAGCCAGCAGCTAGTCTTGAGAGTGCTGGGCATTGTCCCTAGGATCCTGTGACAAGCTTTGCATCCCTCTAGTCTTCCCAATGATCATTCTCTGTTAATGAATCATTATCTGATTATCTGTTAATTTCACATTCATTTTAACACTCTATGTGCAGAGTATATATATATATATATATATATATATATATATAAAATACATGAGAAAGGAAAAATGTTTTATGTATGTGTTTATAAGCACATAGAACAGCTCTTAAGAACTGGGTAGCCAGTCTTCTCCAGGATAAGGGATGATGTGCAGTGGGACAGAGGTTGTGACAAGACTTACTCTTTTGTGCCTCCTGAAGAACCATGTATGTATATTATCTATTTAAACAAATCCAATTTTTAAAAATCCAATGAATTTTAAAAATTCAAAAGAGTATCTCTCTTTTTCTGTGACAGAGGTATACCAGGTCCACTATTGGTTAAGCCTCAAGTTTTGCTTTCCAGCGCCTGGCTCTGTAGTCCAAGCCAGAACAGTGAATGAGAGGGTGACATTCTTGGTTTCCATCCCCCACTGCAGGGGTCAGAACCCTTCTGTGACCCAGGCCTCCCAGCTGGGTAACGGGGAGAGTGGCACTCGCCACATTCTCCACAGGGGCAGCATTCAGAACTAGCTATCTGTTGGTAAAGGATTTCAGGATCTGGGAATAAAAGAGAATATTTTAACACAAATTACTCATGCTTTCTAAACCAACATAATTCTAGAGAAATCTAATATAAAGGCTTCAGGTCAACTTACAGTGGCTGCACTAAAGATGAATGTTAATTAGTAACATTGACAATTGTCATTTTCTTTGTAAACCTACTTGCTGACTGAGAGCTGCAGGAATCTTTGCTATATGAGCCTTCTCTCTTTGAACAACAAAGTCTCGGGCTGACCTACCTGAAACAGACAGGAAACCTGCCCACCTCAATTACAGGTCTCAGCGGAGAGGCAGTGTTTAGTGTCCACGCAGTCTATCTAGACAGCATTTGCCTAACCGGGTCCAGTGGCTGTGGCTTATCTTTTAATGAGGCTCTCCCTTCCGTTCTTTCTCTCTCCAGGGCCCTTGTCTAGAGTGAGATGCACAGAAGGCATTTACCAAATGATGGCTGAACTGATGGCAGGCTGACCACGAGAGTGCCCTCACTTTAGAGACAGGGAAACAGAGGCACAACGAAACGCAGTGCCTTGCGTGAGTTCCATGATATAGGGATCGCTGGTTCAGGCGGGAGTCCCAGTTCAATCCCTAACGCTCGTCTCTTCCGCTCTCTGAACAGAGGATGCCTGAGAAGCCCCTGTATGTCCATCTTCACAGGGAAACCGGAGAAACAGCTGTGCCACCAGCCCTGGGTCTAGACAACCCGAGGAAATGGTGAAGCCAGATCTGTTCCACCGTCTGTAAATTAAGGGCATGGGCAGGATAATCTCTCAGGTCCGTCTGCATTCCAAACCTCTGTTCTGTGCACACAGCCCTATGTCCACCAGCCACCTTGGACCGCCCCTTCCTCCAAGTTGTATTTCTTGAACTCTGACTTTCCCAAGAGTTTCAAGGGGGCGCTGTGCAGCTGGCTCCGCAAAGCCAGTGGGCCCTTCCTTCCCTGGAGCTGCCTGAGTGCTCAGTCTCCCTGCTGGTAACCAAGCCCTTGTCTGCCTTTCCAGAAACCCAGCCCTTTCTTATTGTTGCTGTCTGTTTCCATTTGCTCCTTTTATTCTCCCGGTTTTCCTTGACTCTGATGTTTTTCCCCCTGCTGCACAACAAGCCCTTCTGATCTCTGTGAAAGGCAAACCCGTGTCATTCTTCCAAATCATCATTGTATGACATGTTTTTATATCAGCCGGACAAAGGAGCTATTTGATCAGGGGGTATGGTGTGTGATTGTAAGAAATTCAGCTAGTCGGTGGCAACCATTGTTCCCCAAGCGGCTCCCTGACCCCATTCTGTTCCAGGAAAAACTCCCTGAGAGTGGCCTCTATTCACGGAGCAACACCAGTCCCCAGCCGCGCTCCAGGAGCATGCTCAGTTCCTAGCGCTGTCACCGATAGCTGCCCGCAGCCACTCTTTAACTCTTTCATCAGCATTAGGTTTCCAACCCCACAGCTGTTATCACGGCGCGAGCTCAGGGGGTTAGAGATACAGGCATGCTCTCTGCTCTCCCTCTTATCTTGGAGAAATTCAACCTTCCTTTGAAATGGTCATTTGGAAATTACCGTCTGCTGCTTTCAGCGCAGCAGGCCTGGCTAGCGCGCCCTGCCCTCCTCAGTTTTCCCCTGAGGACAGCCTCCCCACCTCTGCCAACTCTCAGCCCCTGCTGCTCTGTGGCCTGCCTCCTGGTATGTAGACTAGTGGCCCCTTGAGATGGTTTCAGATTGGCCCCTCCCCTTGACCCCCAAGTCTTGGGCGGATAGCTCCTCGGTCCCCCAAAGATGAGGAAATACTTCCACACACTAACAAACATTACTTGCTTCGTTTTCCCTTCCCTTTCTTCTAGTATACCTGGGGCCCCTGCAGGTGTAGGGTCTTGAGCTGGGTAGCGCTGGAGGGACAGAATTGTATTAAAATTGGTCCGTGGCCCTAGGAACTCAATGTGTTCGAAGAAATGAGACGGGTAGATATGTCTGTGAAGAAACATTCGTAACATTTCCTCAGCTCTAAACCTGTGCCGTTAACACAGAGTGAGGGATACCCAACTTATTCTGGCCTAACTGCCCGGCACATCAACCCCCAGGTGACAGGAGTGCTCAAAACTACACACAGCTGTGGACTATATAGACCTTCCAAAAGGTCCATCCTGCCCTGAGCATGTGCGTCTTAGCATCGTACATCAACAGAACAGCCCTGAAAACACCAGAAGGTTCTGAGAAATGTCTTAAAACCTAACAGCTTTGGAATTTTCCTTACTGGTACTGCACTCATTCCACAGACATTGGAAACGGGAGGCCCTGTTTGCGGCCTTGCAAAGCCCGGGCCTGAGCAAGGGCGCCGAGCCGGGGCCTGTCACTCATCCCCGCCCCGGTTCATCTTTTAATTCATAAGTTCTGCTTTTGTCCAAAAAGCTGGCAAGAGATTAGACTGTTGCCATTTCTCTGTAACTGCTATCAGGGAGTCAGGGACCTCAAAGCCAATGAAAATGCCAACTTGAGAGTCTAAAATCCTAGATGAGGTTGGGTCTCGACCTTATCCCCCGTCGGTGTTTCTTTGCCTCGAGTCCACAGAACGGTTCCTCCAGCAAGAGAATCTTAGCCTGGTTCCTCCAGCTCAGTTCCTCTTTGGCCCCAGGAGAACCTCACAGTGCAACAGCTACAATATTAACAGCTCTACGTGGGGTGACCCAATAATTTATTGTCCAAGTACTAATTCATGTTACAACATGGATGCACCTTGAAAACATTATGTGAAGTAAAAGCAGCAGACGCAAAAGGCCACATAACATGTGGACCCAGACATGTGAAATGTCTAGAAAAGGTAAATCCATAGGGAAAGGAGATTAGTGGTTTCCAGGGTCTGGGAGGAGGGAGGGGTATGGAGAGTGACTGTTAACGCGTGTGATGAAAATGTTCTGGAATTAGATAGTGGCGACGAGTGCACAACTTTGTCAATACGTTGAAAACCACTGAATTGTATACTTTCAAGGGGGAAATTCTTGTGGTATGTGAGTCTCAACAAAAAAGAAAAAAGAAGAGGGAAAATATCACCGAAAAAAGAAAGTTTATCACCCAAGCCAGGATCAAGACTCTTTTGGGGTATTAATAATTACTCTGGGAAATATGGGTAAACAAGGACATATAGGGATGCCTGGGTGGCTCAGTCAGTTAAGCATCTGACATCAGCTTGCGTCATAATCTCATGGTTTGTGAGTTCGAGCCCCACACTGGGCTCAGTGCTGTCCGTGCAGAGTCTGCTTCAGACCCTCTACCTCCCTCTCTCTCTGTCGCTCCCCTGCTCTCTCTCAAAAATAAACATTTAAAAAAAATTTTAGGGGCACCTCAGTGGCTCAGTCAGTTAAGTGTCCAACTTCAGCTCAGGTCATGATCTCACGGTTCATGGGTTTGAGCCCTGCATCAGGCTCTGTGCTGAACACTTGCTCAGAGCCTAGAGCCTGCTTCCTATTCTGTGTCTCCTTCCCTCTCTGCCCCTCTTCTGCTTGCGCTCTGTCTCACTCTGCCCCTCAAAAATAAATAAATGTTTAAAAAAATGTTAAAAAAATTTTTTAAACAAGGACGTATGGCCTAGAGTCCACCCAAGCAAGGATTCTGCAGTCACTCATCGCTCCAGGGACCAACTGGATTGGTGTTCTCAGCTCCTAAATCCCCCAAGCCATTTGAGACTTTCTTTTTTTTTTTTTACATATATTTATTAATGAGAGAGCACGAGCAGGGGAGGGGCAAAGAGAGAAGGAGACACAGAATCCGAAGCAGGCTCCAGGCTCGAACCCACAAACCATGAGATCATGACCTGAGCTGAAGTCAGACATTCAACTGAGTGAGCCGCCCAGGCGCCCCTTAAGATTCTATTTCTACTTGACTGTAATGAGTTTTAAAAGTTTGCTCTGTGACATTGCACTTCTTCCTCCTCACCTGAGATGACCCATTCATCCATTCATTCGCTGATCAGCTATGAGGTACCTAATGTGCCCGGCAGTCAGGACAGGGGCTGAGGAACATAGATGAAGAGGTCAAATTTCCTTCCCCCCAGGAGTTCACTTTCTACTGAGAAGGTTGACATTTAAGCCAAAGGAAGTGCATTTGGGATAGACGAATGTATTGGGTACCAGGAGGCCTGAAAAGGGGAAAGTGATCTCGTCCTAAAGTTGGGATTTTCTAGATGCCCACCCACTTCTTGGCTTTCCAGACAGACTGCGATGGGGCCTACTTCTGGCCCCACAGGAGGAAAGAGGAATGTCTGCTTTGTCTTTGGTTTGCCTCCCCCGTCCGCCATGGTTCCTGCTGGTAAGTGGCCCAGCACGCCCAGCACACCTTGGGGTACCACCACAGGGCTCTGGAGCCTCTTTCCCAGGGGTGACCTGTACTCCAGCTCAGACTCCCACTCGCTGGATGTTATCTGGAGCTCTCCTTCCTAAGTGCATTGTGTTTCTTGCCCATTTTTCTGCCCACTCATGAGGGCTTATAAGGTTAAACCCCTTAACCAAGGTCACACAGCTGGTTAGTAACAAAAGCCAGGCTAGAACCCACATTCAGTCCTCGAAGTTGAAGTCCTTTGGGGCTTCCATCGAGGGGTTTTATTTTTCTAACAAACTGCCTATAACTTGAAGAGAGAAACTCCAATCAATTCTAAATCGGTTTTTTGTTGTTTTGTGTTTTCTCTTTTTTTTTTTTTTTTTTTTTTTTGCTTAACTATCAGCCCTGATTAGGGAGCCCCCAAGGGTGCGTGTCACAGTCTTGCACAAACATCGGGCTGGACCTTCTGATCCCTTACAGCTGTCTTCAACCCCAGTCCCTATGCCATGCAGCTCAGGACCCACATTCCAGGGACGTTTTTCCCGGGCAGGAGGAGCGATGGGAGTCAGTTCCCCCTTAATACAGTAGAAGTTCACACTTGGAGGGTCAGAAAACTTTCAGGGTTAAGAACTTGAGTTTTAAAGGCCAGCAGATCTGGATTTAAATCCTGGCTGCGTAACTGGAAGGAGAATGGTCCTTCAGTTTCTCCAGTTGTAAAATAAGAATCCCTCATTTAGGGGACAAGACCCTCACAGGGAAAGCGGGTACCACAGCGTTGTATCATGAGGGTGACATGAGATGAGGCACATCAAGGACTTTGCACAGCTAACTTCACAGATGCTGGCTAGTGTTACCACTTTCCTTTCTAAAACCACCTCTGGTCTTCAAAGGGTCCCAAATTCTGGAGACTGCTGGTCAAGTCTCCTCAGAGCACACCTGCTTGCACTAAGGCAAGCAGATGGAACTTCTTTCATTCATTCACCAAAACTAATTAAGCACCTAGTATATTCCAAAACCACATGAAGAATGATAGTTCTCAATAAGTAGTTACAACGGAGTATTATAAACAGAATAATGACCACACCACACTGGATTACCTAGGAGACAAAATGGAGAAGAGACAATTTTAGGTTTTGAAGGGTATGTAGGAGTTCGTCTAGGTAAAGAATATATGAAAAGACAAATGCATGAAAGGGCATGGGAGTATTTGGGAAATGGTAAAAAGATCTGTATTGCTAGAATCTCTCACAAATGTGGAAGGAGAGAACCTTGGAAACTTGTGGCCCGACTAGGAAGGGCCTCATGTGCCTGGCTGAGGCCTTTGAATTTTATCCAGTGGCCATCGGGAAAGAATGGGAACTTTTTAGCATGTAGGTGACTCGAAACAGTCTTTGGCTTAGTTTAGAAAATTTTTGTTCTGGCTGCTTTGTAGTGGAAAGACTGCAAAATGAGTCCCAATCTTTGGGGCAGGGAAGGTGATCCTGACCTACCAGAAAGGTGGGAAGTGCTGCCGTTGCTTTAGCCCCAGGAGACAGGTCTCGGTTCTTCTAGAAGCTTTTAGCTCAGCCAGATTTCACCAGGTTCTAAAGGGCTTGCAAAAAGGAGATTTTTTTTCTTTAACAAAACAGGGCTGAGGTGAATTCCTCTCAAAGTTCTTGTTGTCAGCAGTATTAAAAATTGGCATTGATTTTGCAGTCTAGACACTGGAATGTTCCCTCTAACTCCTGATGAGTCGGCTGTGTGACCTTGGGCCAGTAGGTCTCTGTTCCTCAGTCCTTCCTCCCTTCCACCAGGTGGGAACTCTTCCCTCTTAGCAATTCCCTAGTACCATGCTGGTACCTGTTTAGTTCACTTTTTCCATTTCATTCTGTTCTGCATTATTAGTCATGGGTGTGCTTTGCAGAATGGAAAGACTAGAGTCTACAGATCTGGCTTCCAATCCTGGCTCAGCCACATGCCAGCTGTGTGGCTCAGAGACATTCTTTTACCCTGCCGAATGCTAACGTCCTCCTCTGTAAATCTGGAATGAATGGCAAAGCGTTATTGGGTCGATGGAAGAAATAATTGAAATAAAATATGTAAACACAGTCCCTGAAACATAAAGCACTCACTAAAGAATATTTATGTGAACACACTACACACACACACACACACACACACACTGCAGTCTTGATACTTAAGCACTTAGCTTAAAACATTTATGAGTATGAACTCAGAATCGATATTGATATTATATTTATGCCTTGATTTTCTTTTCTTTGAAAGGTAATGATACTATCTGACTCCTCCGCACTGAAGAGTTGGAATAAAACTGGAAAGCACACCCATTTGTAATTGCCTGTTTGATATCCAACCATCTAGTAAGTTTCTCTTACTAGAGTGTAAACTCCCTAGGATCAAAAACAAAACCACTGCTCTCTCTCTGGATGAGCAGTGGAGTGGAGCCTAGGGCTTGGTGCATGGCAGTGGAAAGAATCATTTTTAAGCCCATAGATCCAGTGCCCAAGCCGGACGGTGCCATCCCACACAGCCCACCAGCCATTCCCAGCTGCCACCTTCTGCTGACCGCACAGGCTCAAGCATCAGCGTCACAAAAGTTGACCTCTTAGCCTGAGTCCCAGTCCCTAATGGCAGCCAGAAGCCAGGCCTTGAGATGCCCAGGTATTGAGGAATTGAGCAGGGACCAGCAAGGGTCCCCCTCTACCTTCGGGGAAGAACCAGTCCTTGGTGCCCTAGGTGCCGGCCCCAGGGGATAGTCGTCAGGGATGCCTGAGCTAGGGAGGCTGCAGGAGAAAGGCTAGTCAGCAAGATCACAGCCTCTGGCTAAGCTCCTGGCCTTTAGCATGGCAAACATATTCCTTGTATTCCTTCTCGGAGTCCAAAGCTGCCTGCCACTCGGCAGTACCACAGGGAGTCCCACACCTAGACAATAGCCCAGTTTCTGGGACCCAGCCCAACTGCCTTACCTTTGCCTAGGTTGGCTTCACTCCATGGATCCTCTGAAATGGGCGTTCTGCTGGATTGGGACTCGAAGTCAGCCTTCAGAACCACACCAGGGCAGACTAGTAGTAGCTCTACTAAGCACCTTATTTTCGTAGAAGACTTGGGGGCTCAGCCACTGGAGGCCATGGAGCTGGGAGCTGGGAACAGAAGTTTCCCTGTTGGCTCCCAGAATACCTGAGGTGCCTTCTAACCTACCTCTGAATCCTCAGAGGTGGGCGGGAGGGGAATAGGCTTCAGATAATCCACCCAGCCCCTTGGACTTCTTCCTCAGGGCTGTCTAGGCAAAGGGGACAAGGAATTCTTGGAAGAACAACAACAGCATTTATTGAGCACTCCCTCTGTGCCCCAGCACTTTCTAAATACTTTGTATGTGTTATCTTTGGCCCCCCGCCTCTAAGTAGGCACTCATGCATCCTATTTTACGAATGAGGAGGCGTCAACCCCCGAGAAGCAAATCACTTTCACATGGTCACAGGATCCACGTTGGCGAAAGGACCACTCACAGCACTTCCTTTATCTCATACCATGACCTGGAGAAGAGAGAGTGTATTTTTGAAATAACTAGGGTTCTCAGGCCCTAATGAAAAAGTTTATTACTGCAGAGTGTGGTGTGGCAGATGTTGCTCTAATACTTCAGAGTCCAAAAGGCCTGGGTTCAGATCCCAGGTCAACCACTAAATAGGTCTATCACTTAGAGCAAATTGCTTATGTTTTTAGCCCGAGTCTCCCCATCTGTAAAATGGGGCTCGTAGTGCCCACCTTGCAGGACTGTCGTGAAGCTTAGAGATAACATATTCGGCCTGCCTGGCACCTGCTGGGTGCTTGACAAACAGTAACTGTGGTTATGACCCTCTCTCCCGTGCCGTGGCTGTGCCGGCAGCCCTGTTGCTGACCCAACCAGCAGCCCACTGGCATAAGTGGAAGCAGCTGGGAGGGGGTGGAGAGACGAGGGGAAGGGAGGGGCCGATTGAGCGACTGCAGGCCAGCCCCGAGGGCCTCACGGGGGATATTGGGCCTAGCCACAGGTGCACCAATTACTCTCCCCTCCAAAAGCCTGGGGGTGCACTTCCCCCTCGCTTTCCCACTCCGCTCAGCCCTGACCTTGGGTTCTGCAGAAGGGCAGCGGCAGCTCCACAGCACCAGTCCACTGGCTGGTCGTTTGTCTTCAGGTTTCACGGCCTCCCTGAGGCTCCCACTGCTTTGCAAGTTTTCCCTCCCTTTCCCAGCCACTTCCCAGTTAGCCTGGGAGCCTCTCTGTGGTAGCTCGGGTTTCATTCCTGGGAGTTTTGTTCCGAATGGAAGTTTCTGGTTGGGATAATCCCTGGGTGTGAGTGGTCAGTGCAGGAAGAGACGGGAGCCTCTCTGAGAGGCTGTGGGAACAGCCTCGCTGGGCCAGGTGCTCTGAGGAGGGAGTGGGCTTCGCTGCGCCTCTTGGAGGCACCTTCCCCACCGTGGGGCCCGGGGTGGGGGGTGGCCCTGGACAGCGGGCCTGCAGCCCACCCAGCGCTTCTTCCCTGGAGGGTCCCTGCCAGCGTCTTCCCCCAGGTGCCTGAGAGAACCCTGAAGGGCTCAGACCCTCCAGATCCTTCCCCACCAGCCCCAGTTGAAATGTCAGACACAAAGGATGACATTGCGGGGATGCCAGTCCCTGCACTGACCCAAGCAAATACCGTCTCCGTCTAGTTTATGAAATAGACTTCTATACAGGGTTTCCCCAGGAAATTAGATTCTGCTGCTAAATTTTTTTCCCCCGAAACAAATAATCTGGTTCAAACCTTTTACTCTCTAGATGAGGAAGTTAAGGTTCGGGGAGGAAGAATTTCCCTGAGGATTCCACAGCTCCTCCTCGTGATTCATCCTCTCCGGGATCCCGTTCATGATTCAGTCCAGCGGGGTGAGGTGCTAACCCAGGCGGTGTCCACACAGGCGGCCTGGCCGTGGTGGGCTTACTGGCCTGTGAGTCCCAAAGCAAAGGGTGCAGCCTGAAGGTCAGATCCTTGCATGTCTACCCCTTCATGTCCAACAACGATACCCTCAGTGTACACTGAACTGAGTTAGGACTGAGCTGAGCTGAACTGCGCCGAGAGCAGCCCAGGGGCCCTGCTCCCACCTGGCTGCCTCAAAGCCAGTATGGCCTCAACTCTGAGCCATGTGCCCCCTCCTTGTCCCCAGGACCCCTCTTTCCTCACACACCCCATGCTACTCCTCTGCCTCAGCCTTTCCCACACTCCTCAGAACTGACCGGTAAAGGACGCCTGGGTGGCTCAGTTGGTTGAGCGTCTCACTTTGGCTCAGGTCATGATCTCGCGGTTCATGGATTCGAGCCCCGCATCAGGCTCTGTGCTGACGGCTAGCTCAGAACCTGGAGCCTGTCTTTAGATTCTGTGTCTCCCTCTCTCTCTCTGACCCCCCCCCCCAACGCTGGCTCGCTCTCTCTCAAAAATAAATAAAACATTAAAGATTAAAAAAAAAAAAGAGAGAGAGAGAGGGAAGGGTGGGCCGCTTCTGTTGGGAGTGGCGGTATTTCACAAGTTGAGCCGGTGCCGGGGGAAACATTTGTAGCGAGAGGTGGAGACATACTCCAGCGGGGGAGACGGAGGCGGAGCAGGGCGGGACCTGGGACTGGGGGTCCTCGTGGGGCGACTGAGACCCACTTCACTACTCTGTGTTCAAAGCACCAAAATCCGACGTGGTCAGTGTCGGTGATAAACGCTAGAATACGACATGCAAAACTCTTCTGGGAAGATAGGCCTGAGTGGCTCGGTAGGTTAAGCCTCGACCTCAGCTCAAGTCATGATTCCCAGGTTGTCGGTTCGAGCCTGCCATCGGACTCTGTACTCACATCAGGGTCTGGAGACTGCTTTGGAACTGTATCTCTCCCTCTCTCCCTCTCTCTTTCTCTCCCCTGCCCCATGCTCGCACTCTGTCTCTCTTTCTCAAAAATAAAATAAACATTAAAAAAAAAAACTTTTCTGGGGTGCCTGGGTGGCTCAGTCGGTTGGAGTCTGGCTTCGGCTTAGGTCATGATCTCATGGTTCATGGGTTCGAGCCCCGCATCGGGCTCTGTGCTGACAGCTAGCTCAGAGCCTGGAGCCTGCTTCGGATTCTGTATCTCCCTCTCTCCCTGACCCTCCCCTGCTTGCGTTGTCTCTGTTTCTCAAAAAATAAATAAAACATAAAAAAAAAAGAAAAGAACTGACCGGCAAACCACGGCCATCTGTTCTATAGGAAGGAAGCTTCGGGAGTCTATCTGACTTGCTCACTGTTACTTCGTCAGACTTGCTTTAATGGCTTGCACAGAGTGGGTGCCTGGTAAGCTTGGCACGAATCAGTGCAAGGCCCCCAGGAGAGGAAAAGCTTGGCATTGGCTCAGAGGAAAGATGTGAAGCCTTGAATATTGATTCTCCCCATTCTCTCTGCTGCTCCTTCCTTCCATTCTCCCAACTCCAGACAACGCACACAACTGTCTCCCCAGCCCCTGTTTCGGGCGTTGGGAGAGGGGAGGCAAGGCCAGGTCTGGGCAGCAGCATGGCTGAGACTCACACACTGGCCTCTGGGACTAGCAAGACCGTCCCCCTTGCAGGATGCCCCCGCACTTCCCCTCGCAGCAACCCTAGGCCTTCAGGGGTGCAGGCCTTTGGCTGGCACGTCTGCCTGGATAAGTGAGAAGGAGGGGCAAGGTCAGGCCTTCGGTGCATAAAGGGCCTTGCCCCTCAGCTCAGGTTCCCCGGCTACCTTGGGCCTTTGAGCCGCTAGAGCTGTTTTCCCAGGAAATAGCCTTTCTTCTGTCCTCATGGTGCCTCCTGGATGACATCGCTGGACAAACCCAGGCTTATGGGGACCTCACCCTGGTGGCCCAACCCCTTTGCCAGAGTCCCTCCCCACAGTAGCCACCACTTGGGAGGACCCGTCCGCTAAGGCACTCTGCTTGACACCTTACCGACTCCGAAAGTCCTCACCCGCGTGACAGCTCTGTAAGGTGGAATATGTGGCCCATTTTGCAGGCAAGGAAGTTGAGGCTTAGAGAGGTGAGGTGACACAGTTTACACAGTTGCGGAGCACCAGAGCCAGGATTCAAGATTAGTTCTGTCGGACTCCAAACCCCTGACTCCTATCATCACACTGAGCCACATCTGATTGCTGGTTGCTGCTACTGTAGCCATTTTTCTGAATTCCTTCTCCGATTTGGTTAGGCCTGGCTGGGAGGGGGAGGGATGGGCTCATCAATATCAGGATACATTCCAGGGGTATTGGGAGAGTAAGAGAAGATTCCCTATCCCTTCTCTCTCTCTACCCCACCGGTGTGATGGAAACGGCCCCACACCAAGGCCTGCCACGGATGCCGGTCCCCCCCTTCCTCTC
>NC_043701.1:160057139-160070132 GCF_006229205.1 Suricata suricatta
GGCCCCCCCCCCCCCCCGCCCTCCTCCTCACCAGAGAGGATCAGGCTTGGCTTAATGGAAGTGGCTGGAACTTGAGCCCAAGGTGGAGAAGTCAGCCCAAACCCTCGGAAGCCAAAGACCCAGCATCCTACTGACCCAGCCTCTCCTATCGGGGCTGAGATCTGGCAGGTCCTACATGGTGTATTACCCATGATGAATGTTTTATGAGCTTGCTCTTCATTACTGAAGGCCGCGGGAGGCATGGAGGGGAGGGTGTGCAGAAAGCCCAGGGAGAGACCAGGCAGGACAGTGAGGCGGGAGGGCGTGCCTGGCCCAGCGTGGGTGGTGATGAGACAGGAGGGATTGCTCTGCGAGGAAAGACTGAGCAAGAATTGGTGCTGTTTGTCAAGTTGAAATGTTAAATGTCGGAGACTGGAAACAAGGAGGAGGCCAAGAAGGCAGAGGTTTTCGAGCCCAAGTGTTTGGGAGCTGTGTGCCTGTGGGCACACAGGGACAGCTGGAATTTGGTGCTGGCCCTAGCCACTCCCACCCTTGAAAGTCACTGGCCGGTTCTCCAGGCAGTTGGCTTCGGTCTCAGGGCCTGGTGCCCTGGCTCCTCGAGGGCTTGCCGTTCTGCGGCTCCCAAGGCCCCGGGCCCAGGCATTTTCTGGTTCTCTGGGCTCAAGGTAGTAGGAGGCTGCAAACCATGAAGAGCTCTGCCCAGGCTCCTCTTTGCAGTATCCAGTTCTGGCCCCTTGTTCTGAGTACCTCCAGCCAGGCCCCAAGCTAGAGCCCAGCTGATTCTTCATGATTGGGAGCCTTAATCCCCCAGGGCCAAAGCTTCAGACCTCGGCTGGCATAAGAGAATGCCCTGACTCTCCTCTTCACCACGTGCTCCCTCCACCGTCCACAGCCAAAGAAGGAAGGGAGAAGAAATGCAGCTCCCGGACTGATCCAGCGGCCTGAGCTTGCGTCCCTGAGAGAGGGATTGCCGGGGGGTGAGGGGGAGGTGATGGGCTGCAGGACTGAGCCCGAGCCTTCTCAGCAGCTGCCAGCCTGTAGGAGGGACCCACGCTTGAGGGTCTGCTCTGGGGCCTGTCCAGATGGGCAGTTAGTTCCTGAAGGTCAGCAAGAGATCCAGATGGGGAAGCGGGGCAACCAAAAGGACCTTTCTGGCACAACCCTCCACAGTTCCAGGGGACTTGGGGATCCTCCAGAGTTCCTGCCAGCTCCCCATCTGTCTTGCCACTACTTACTCCTCCTCTCTCCTCTGCTCTCTGGCTCTTAATTCCACTTCCCTCTCTCCTTTGAAGTCCCCTGGTTGCTATGGAAAGCCAGTGGTGGGGAAGGAAGCAGAATTTGGGGGAAGTTCTGATATGGCCGTCCCAACAGGCCGTGCTTAGACGCTCATTTGTCCAGGCTTTGGGAACATGTATTGCAGCTCGAGAACATTGGGAGTGAGCCTGTCTCAGACAGCCTTGGACCTCCTTTTAGTAAGATTGTGCGTGTCTGGCTGAGCTCCAAGATCATCCATCATAGGACCATCCTCAAGTCTCCCCGACCTTCAGGCATTTCAAGACTGACGCAGCTCTGGATAGCGAGGACCCCCAGCCTACCGTGTCTGCTCAGTGGCCCTCCGCTCAATGGCCTCCCAGTCTGCTCTCATTCTATTAGTTGATTCTTCCACCAACATTTACTAAAAACCCATGACGTGCCAGGCCCTGGTTCTGGCACTGGATCATTAGCAAGCCAAAGTCCCTACTCTCTTGGGAGGGATAGACAGAACAAAAGCAAGTAAATAAAAATCAAGACAATATCAGGGGCACCTGGATGGCTCATTTGGCTAAGTGTCTGACTCTTGATTTCAGTTCAGGTCATGATCTCACTGTTTATGAACTCGAGTTCCTCATTGGGCTCCACACTGACTGCAAAGAGCCTATTTGGGATTCTCTCTCCCTCTCTCTCTCTCTCGCTCTCTCTCTCACTCTCTCAAAATACATGCATACATACATATATACATATAGAAAAAGATAATGATCAGATAGTGATAAGGGTAACAAAGAAATAAAGCAGAGAGTGACGGCAGAGATCTACAGAATGAGTCAGCCCTACAAGATCTAGAGGAAAGGCATTGCAAGCAGAAGAAACAACACATGCAAAGGCTCTGAGGCAGATGAGAGCCTGGCTTGCTTGAGAAGCTGGAAGGAGGTGTGGCCCGAGTGCCACAGGTCAGAGGGAAAATGGGTAAGCCCTAAGGTTATATAGGCAGCGGGGCCAGAGCATGCAGGGAACTGTGCGGGCCATGGAAAAGAGTCTGAGTTCAAGTCTAGATAAGGTGGAGTAACATGATCAGATTTGTGCTTTGGAAATTCTGGCTGCTGAGCTCAGAAAGGATTGTTGGGGGATACAAGAGGAACCAGGGAGAGCAGTTAGGGGATGTCTCCATAAGCCAGACAAGAGTTGATGACGGCTTGGAGCACGGTGGTGGGGTGGAGAAGTCGAAGAGTAGACAGACTGGAGTTGAGTTAGGTTCTGGAGGTGAAGGCAGCACAATGAGAGGGGCCGGGAGAGGCTGAAAGAAGAGCCCTGGAGACTCCCAGGTGAAACCCACTGTATTGTTGGCTTCTCCCTCCCGGCCCTGGGGGCAGGGCACTCAATGCTTCGGGCCCAAACACTGTCTTTGTGCTACAGCATCAGGACACCACGCTGCCTTGGTTTTCCTCCCACCAACCTCATGGGCCACACATTCTCAATCTCCTCCGCCAGTTCCCTCCGCCCCTTGACCTCTCCATGTTTGGAGTGTGCTGGGGTCAGGCTTGGGGCTCCTCTCTTCTCTAACTATGCTCACTCCCAGGGGAACCCATTGCACCTCCTGTTTTAAAAAACACCTGGCAAATACTCCCAAAGTTGTATCCTCACACTAGACCTCTCCCCGGACCTCCAGACTCATACGCAATTGCCTATGCAACATCTCCACTCACATATTTACTTAGCTGAGATGTAACATAGCCAAAACTAAACTACCCTTCCCCTCAAAATCTGCCCCTTCTGGAATCTTCTCTGCTCAGCCAATGGCCCCGCCATCCTTTCAGTGATTCAGGCAAGAAACCCTGGAAACCCCTCGACCTATCTCTCTCATAGCCCACGTTCAAATCCATCAGCAAATCTTGTCATTCCCACTTGCAAACACTGCCCCAAATCCAAGTCTCTTCCACTGCCTCCAACCCGCTATCATCTCTCACCTAAATTACTTCAGTAACTTCATAACTGGTCTCCCTTGCCCCCTAAGTATCTGTTCTCTACACAGTAGCCAATGTTAAAACTTCATTCACTCTACTGCTCAAACCACCCCCCCACATTCCTCCCCCCTACTCCCGCAGGGCCTGCTGTCTCATTCAGAATCAAAACTAAAGTCTCCTCAATGGATCCATGTGATGAATACAACCCCTTCTATTTCTCTGGCCTCAGCTCAGCTTCTAGCCTTCTCCGTGCTCTCTCCCCATCACAAACACCCTACTTTACTCCAACCTCACTGGCCTCCTTCCTCCTCCCCTAATGCAGAAATATTTGCACTTGCTGGTCCCTCCCCCTGGACGGCCCCTCCCCAGTGCCTGTTTGCCTTACCTTGTTCAGGTGTCTCCTCAAACATTAAGATTTGAATGAGACTTTCTCTGAGCACCCTGTTTAAAATTGCTACTCCCCTACCCTACCTTTCACACTCATTTCCTTCTCTGTGTTTTTTCCTATATGGTTCTCAGTGTCTGCTATACTATATACTGTTTGCTCTGTACCCCCACTCCGCTAGAATATGAGCTCCATAAGGATAGGGTTTTTGTCTCCTTTCCTGCTTGTCCCTCTGCCCACCATGAGGCATGGCCCACAATAGGCACTGAATAAATATCGAAGGAATGAACGAATGGAATTAGGGAATGACCTACAATCTTCAAAAGGCAGCCCAGATCTGGAAATTGACGCCTGGTTTCTAGGCCTAGCTTTGACGGGCTTCCAGGCCCTATGTTGTGTGTCTGTAGATGACGGGGAACTCCTGAGGTCCTCTGCAGCAGCGGCATTCTAGAATGATGCTTGGCCACAGCCTCACCTTCTGCAATCAGGCTGGGGGAGAAGATATGGCTGAACAGAGCCCGGAGGAGAGGGCCCTCACTCATACTTTCTCATCCAGGCTTGGGTGAAGTCTTCGCTGGCTTTGAAATGAAAGGCAAGGTTCTGGGTTTGGAGTCGGCAAGGTTCTGGGTTTGGAGTCGGCAGGGTTCTGGGAGGCTCGGGTAAGAGAGGAAGGGGTGAGCGGTCCAGCCCCACCTGCTGAGTGGGGACAAGTGGAGGCCTGGCCACTAGGCTTGCCTCCTCCTCATGGGGACTTGGTCCCTGTGAGGGTCTCGGGGACAGTACTGCTATAAAATCAGAAGAGGAAGGATCAGGATGAGGTAAGAACTGAGGAGAAGGGAGGACTGCGGAGGGTCTTCCGTGTGGGTCACCTGGGCCTGCCCACAGGTCCGGAGTGAGTCCTGGGAGGTCAAGCCCCGTGCAGACCTCAGGCAGGCCCCAGGGCCCTCACAGCCAGCACCCACTCTAAGACAGCGGCAGACCTTTTGGCCGAGAAGAACCCAGTCCTCCTCCCTTTTCTGGGCCCTGCAACAGCTCCCTGCTTGTTTTCCCCGAAATAAATGGACTGAGCATATTGGGCCGGCAATAACCCCTTGAAATCAGTTGTTATCACAGTTAACAACCAGTTTGGCTTCAGTTCAGGCTGTTAACTATCAAACCACTAAGTGCCGGTAATGATTGATTCTTGGCCAGTTGCAGCTTGAGTGGGCTGTAAAACCCCATTAGCGAGGGCTCTGTGGAGGCAGCAAGGCAAAGATAAACAAGGTGGTGGGTGCTCCAGCCCAGCCTAGCCCCACAGCTCTGGGCTCCACTCCCATGGGTCCCTGGCCTGGGCTTCCTGCTGGAAGTCAGCCCCTTCCCAAAGGCCCAGGAAGCCTCGAGGAGCAGATCCCCACCTCCTGTCCATCTCTACACTCCCCCCACCTCCACCTCCAGTCATCTCTCTCCTCTCCGTAAGGCAGGTCCGGCTCTCTGGATAGCCTGCCCCTTCTCCCTCACAGCAACCATGGCACGCTTCCACTCCACCATCCTGGAGTGCTCGGGCATCCCCAGCCTGGGGGCTTCACCAGTGGCTTTGGCCTAGCCAGTGACCAGCCTTGGCCCAGCCTGGCCCCACTCTGTGGCCAGGATCACAGGCAGGGAGAGCCTGACATCCCACCCCCACCCCAGACTCTCTCCTGCCCTATGGCTTCCCCTAGGAATTGCTCTCAAACAAATGAAATGTGGGCAATTACTGGGCTGGGGGCTGGACAGGCGGCCGTGCAGATGAAAGCGTTTCCTGGACGGTCTCTTCATTTGCATGGCATCAGAAGCTGCTCAGAAGGTGTGACTTTTCCCACAGTGAGACCCTAGTTCCTTGCACAATAAAGCCAGGCTGCTCACCCAGAATTAATTAAAGGGGGAGGGGAGGGGATGGAGCAGAGGAGGAGGCACTAAGAACTGGGGGAGCAGGAAGAGAGATGTCTAGAGCCCCTCCCCACACCACCGGTGTCTATGCACCAAAAGACACCTACTCTATCCAGAACCTCGCACCCCCATAGCAAGCCAGACAAGGTGGCATAGACAGAGCCCAAGGTGTCCCCAACCTCTCCACTCCAAGGCTTCTCACTCAGCCCTGGAACCTGGTCCACCTGGATGGCCTGACCCGGGGAACTTGTGGCTTCGACTCTGAGAGGCCCACGTGGTTAGGAAGCCTTGAGGTGCCCCCCACACAATGGAAATGCCAAAGAACAGAGGCCCAGAGGGAAGAGGCTTCTGGATTGGCCCAACGACTGGACCATGGGCAGCCCAGGGGCACTGTCAAAGAAGGCAACAGAAACAGCCAGAATGGGAGGCCTCAGTTATGAAGACTGGGCAAGCTCTGGCCTCAGGAGACCTTGCCTCTGGGCTTGAACTCTCCCTCCACGTGCTGTGATGCCCATCCACACCCACACACGCCCCTCTCTGCCCACCGCAGGCCAGCCCCCAGGCCCACACTATGACCTGCTCTGCCACTGCCGTAGCCCAGCCTGGTCCTCCTCCCTCCATAGCCATCTTCCCTCCTGGGCCAGTCCTTCTGACCTGTGAGCTGCGGCTTCTCCTCTAGGCCAGAATCTGAGTCCCCCCCAACATTTCCCCTCCGGTCTCCGGCCCAGTTCCGCTCCCCCTAGGCCCCATCTCTCCAGGGTCAACAGCTCCTCCCAGGACCATGGTCTCTGGGCCCTTTGGCAGCACCTGAGTTCAGCACCGTCTGCTCTCAGCTCTCTAACCAGAATCCTCAAAAGTCAACACTTGTTCCACATCGCAACTGTCAACACCAGTCTTGGCGGTCTCCCCTCCAACATGCCCTTCACCTTGGACCCTGGAAGCTGCTCTTTTCTTTCATTCTCTGGAGCCTGATACTCAGAAAGAGCCAGCTCTGGCATCTCCAACCTGTCTCCCACACAGACCTAGGCACACACAGAGAGGCCCATTTTAACAACTCGCTGAACCCAGGAATGCAGCTCCAGTCCTAGCAGAGCCATCATTTTGGCCCCAGAGGTGGCTGGGGAAGTGATGGCAGGAACCCTTGTTAAGAGCTGGGAGGCCCATCCATGTACTAGAGCTCCCAGGACCAGCTAAGCAAATGCCTCTTCTTGCTGCTTTCCCTGCTTCTTTCCTATCTGGAGAGCACCTCGGTGACAATGACGCAAGCAGGGGACCCAAGTCAGGCTGGAAGAAGGCTATAGTCAGAACTGAGGCCTGAATGGCCGCATCTCTCATCTGCCAGGGCAGCTGGGGGTGGGGGTGGGGGACTAACCCCTGGCAGGACTTACTCTCCAACACATGTTCATAATACGCAAATTAAATAAATATTTCAGTCATTTAATAACAACTAATGCACATCCACCTCCACCCCCCACTGACACCCACCCTTAAAAGACCTGCCCTAAGTCCTCACTGTTTCCTCCCTGCCCCCACCTGAGGGGGAGAGGGAGTCACAGGCCACCTGGCCGGCTGGTCCGACAGGCGCTGGGGTTCAGGAGCACCTCTGCTGGGCTAGAAAAGCCCCCCACTCTGGGTGACCCCCCCAATCCCAGTCACAGCCACCACCGAGGGCCTTCCTGAAAGTTAAGAACACAGACACCACAACCAAGTGGAATACAAAAATAGAGCCTCTCTTTTGTTTAAAAAACAAAACAAAACAAAACAACAACAAAAAACCCAACAGCAAACAAGTATCAACAGCTAGAACGCGGGGCCCCCCAGCTCCTCCCCAGCCTTCAGCGGCGCAGAGCCCGGCCCGCTGGAGGTTCCCTGGGCCGAGCAGCTCCGCGGCGGCCGGGAGGGGCGGCGCCTACCGGGGCTCCGGGGCCCAAGTCCTCTGGCTGCCGCGCAGGCTGCGCGTGAACGGCGGGTAGTTGAGGAACTCGAAGCGCAGGCTCTGCTCCGTGGTGTGGTGGCCGCGCGGCAGCCGCTTCATGAAGTGGACCTCGCGCTGGTGCTGCCGCGTCTTGGAGCCCTTGCGGGGCCGGCCCTTGCGGGTGAAGGCCATGTACCAGCCTTCGTACTTGGCATTCTGCAGGGCCGTGTAGTTGTTCTCCAGCACGATCTCCGTGAAGACACAATCCTTGCCCTTGCCGTTGCTCTGCAGGGGACGGGAGGGGGCGCAGACGCGGCGTTACCGGAGCCGCCCCCACCCCCCAGCAGAGGCAGAGGGCAGGCGGCCCCAGACAGCAGGTGGGCACCCCAGCAGATGGCAGGGTGGGCACGAGCTGCAGCCCCACCCCCGCCCGGGCACCCGCTCTCTAATCCCTCACAAGCCGCAGCCCACCCGGCAACTTCCTGTCCTCCTGGGCAGCAGTGACACATGGTCGTCTCCGGAGGGGCTGGGCCCCAATACAGAGGGTTAGAGAGGGGGCCCAGACCCTGCCTGCCCTGGCTCCCTGCCCACCAGTCTGGCTAAGCTGCTCGCATCAGTTTCCCCAGCTGCCCCCCCCCTCGGTCCCTCAGGACCCCAGCGGCCCCAGGGCAGCCACCCCATGGGGGAGGGGAGACCTGCGGGGAGACACGGAGCCCCAAGCCCCAGAAGCAGGGGAACTAGAGGCTGGAGAAGAGCCGTGACTAATAGGGCCATTTCAGAGCTCGGCCGAGGGGCTGGGCCTGCGGCTTACTGAACATTCCAAATGCTGGTACCATGTAATTGGACATAATAGCAAAGCAATTTGGCGATTTGTTAAAAAGATATATGGAATTCACCAACCCCCCCCACCAGCCCCTACCCTAGCCTTCCTTCTTCCTCCTTTGCCTTTATAGCTTTTCATCTCTCAAGCAGTTTCCTTCTCTCTCACCTCCCCCACCCCCACCCAATCATTAGGTAACCCCAAGGTGGCACTGTGCCTCTCTGCCCACAGCTACTCCCCGGGCCCTGGGGGCCCTCCTTTCCTTCTGGGGCCTCACCTTGGCAATCAGCTTCCCCTTCTTATTCATGCAGATGTATAGGCCTGTCTCAGCTCCTCGCACTCGAACCCGGCTGCCAAAGGTATCTGTCTCCACAATCAGCTTTGCTGTCAGAAAAGGTGGGGGGGATGGTTATTGGAAGCTCCCTGACCCACACTGTTGCACATCGTCAGCCCAGCTGACCCGCAGCCCTGCCACATCCCAGTGGCAACTGCTCCAAGAGCGGGTACCCAAGATGTGGGCTCCGGCCCCAGCCCGGCTGCCCATACGCTGTGCAACATTGGGAAAGATCAAGTCTCCTTTCTGGGCCTCAGGCTCCTCGCCTGGATTTACACAGGGGGATGGACAAGATCATGGAGTACAAATGCTTCTGCAGAGGGATCCTGGGGCCACCAAACTGAAAAGACCCCTTTAAAACCAGACAGTATTGACGTTTATGTCAAGGTTTCATGACTAGAGCTCTACTCTAATCAAAGCCTCTGGGAATCCTGCAAAGTCAAAATATCATGTGTCCGTGCCTCACAGATCACTACGAACTTCTAGGGTGCAGCAGTGACATCAGCTGGGAGGCCACACGTTAAAGCATCTCTCCTCTTTCCGGCCCCTCGGGTTCTAACTCACAGCCTTCATGACCCCCTTACCCTCACCCCTGCTCTGCTGAGAAGACGACCACTGACCACTTCTCCCTACACACACAGCCCGTACGTAGCCAGCTGCTTTCCCAGAACCCCAGATTCCAGCGGGAGGGACTCTGGTCTTCTCCACGCTTCCAGTCACCACTGTCTCCAGCCCCAGTGTCCAGAAATCAATGACTCAAATAGTCTTTTCTCTTTCAACCTCCTTCACAGCTGGGCTTCTCACTACAGTGACCAAACACTTAGTGTGGGTGAGGAGGGGAGAAAAGCAGGCAGGCTTGCCTCTCAGTCTGCAAAGCCCCGAGGAGAATTCTGTGCCTCCTTCCTCCTCCCCTTAGCCAACGGGCCACAGAAGTCCTGGTCCCTGTCTACTCTTTGCGTAACTCCTCCCTTTGAGGATTGCCCCAAGAAGAGAATGAGGGCTCACTTAGCCACTGAGGTAGAACAGAAGAGGCTGGGCCTCCTATCCTTTCTACTGCATAGCCCAGACTACTTTTCCCTGCTTGAGAAGGCAGTTCTGGGACCCCCAGAGCTGCCTTCCAGCCTGCCCTAACAAGGCAGCATCTTCTTTGTCCCCAAAACTAAACTGACTAAAGGTCAGTGAGACAGCCCTCCTTGCCCAGCCTGTGACTACCCCACCCCACCCCTTCAGATAAGCACAGAGCTGGGACCCAGTGGCCAGCTCCCCAGTCTGGCTCCAAGTCAGCCAGGGAAGTGCAGCTGTCACCTCCCCTCCCACCCATCTCCTCTTGGACCCAGCCAGTCTGCTCATCCCTCTCCTGGTCTGCCTTCCAGAGCAAGGAGTGGCTGCTGTTAAGGGCCAGGAAGGACACTGGCTGGAGAAGGGGCAAGAGGATTCTGGCAAATGGGGCAGGCAGGGATGGAACAATCCTGGGACCCATAATAAGGAAACAACTAGGACCTCTGCTCTTCTCCCCCCAGACTCCTACCATTCTGGCTGTACACCCAAGCCTCCGTCCTTGGGCCCTCCAGCTCCCACCCGTGTCTGGCAGGCAGGGACCAAGGAACCCGGAAAGCTTCCTACACTTGTAAGGACAGAAGTGAGCATGAGACTCCTGACGTCCGAAGCTGAGTTTGCCCATGGCCAGCTTTGCCTCTTCTTCCCTCCCCAAAACCCAAGGTTGCTGGACCATTTGCTCCAGTGGAGCAAACCCAGGAGGAGCTAAGCATTCGTTCCCTTTCCTTGGAAGCTGAGAGGAGAAGCCAGCCAGTTTGGAGGGACAGAGGGACAAAGGGATGGTAGGCTGGCCCTGCCGGCCCAGCGGGGGAGCTCGGCCACCGGGCAGGCCACCCCCCACCCCCACCAGGGAGAGCCCCCACTCCCCTTCCTGGATGGATCTGGGGAGCTGGGGCTGCAAGTTTACAGCGGCTTTCCCGACCGGGCTTTTGGAAAGCTTAACATTTTCAAACCTATTCTTCCACCCCAGTGACAGATTTATCCCGGGAAAATTATGTCTCCTTCTCCAGCTTTGAAGGGAAGTCAGCTACGTCGATGCAGAAAAAATGCAGTGAGACATACTCGATCCCCCAAACTGGCTCGAGAAGAGGAGAAAGTATTCAGGAAATGTTAAAAAAGGTGAAAGTAAGAAGAGTTTTAATCGCTCTGCCAGACGCGGGGGTCTCTCCAGAGATTCATAGAGAACAATCTTGAACCTCTTTTTTAACATTTACAGACTTGCAACTCCTTTCAAACTCCACATCTGAAAAAAGGCTCGTTCTTTTTCTGTTTTATATCATTCTTCATTTTTCTTCTTAGCTCTTAAAATGCCTCACCTTTTTATTACATTTTAATAGAGTCTTCCCCTCTCCTTTCATGCTTGTTTAACTTGGTCATTATTTAAAGGTTTTTAAACTCACAATAATCGCTCTCTAAAAACAACACCAGCCGCCCAGAGGGCTTGCTTTTCTCTTGGTACATCCAGGACTCTGGAAATTGGCCTTGTTTCAAGGCAGGAATATTGAATGTTTTAGAAATCAATCAGTCCTCAGTCTCTCTGACCCGCAGTAGCTCCCTAGACTCATCACCCCACGGACAGCCAGGAGCCCGGCTCTGACCACCACCTGGGTTCCTGGGTCGGTAGAGTACAAGAGGGCCCCTTCCCAAGCTTAGTCCCCATGTGCCGTTGGCCCTTCTGATCAAAATATTTAAAGGTTCATGGCATATGCCCTCTAAGTTGTAAGAGTTGGGAGGATTTTTCTCCCTTCTCTTTCCCAACTCTCTCCTTTTGTGGGCCCTGGCGACATATCCTCTTTCAAGAGCTTCCCTTAAACCTGGGGCCCCCTCCCGCTGAACCCTCTGCCTCCACCTGCAGCTGGGGAGGGGTGTGTGGATGGGGGAGGTGGAAAGGGAGACTCCTGGATTCATTCATCTGCTGGGCAGGGAAGGGGCACCTGTGGGCCAAGTACTCCCCCGGAGGTCCCTTTCGCTAGCCCTCTTTTCTCCAGCTGACCCCCAAGATGCTTTTTTTTTTTTTTTGGTGCCATAACTCTTTCCCTTCTGAGCTGGGAAGCCTGCAAGCCTCCTGCCTGTGCAGAAGGGGCTGGCAGGTCCAGTCCCAGCAGGCCAGCCACGGAAAAGAGGGGGGGGGGCATGTTCTACAAGCTATCTTTACCCTGCCCAGTGCCTTTCGCCTTACCGAAGGGGTCCCCGTCCTCTGCCATGGCGTTGATGCGCTTGTTGGCCAGGACCTGCACGTGCTTCCCGCTGGTGCGGCTGTAGAGCTGGTAGGTCCGGATAAGGCGGCGGCTGAGCTGATCCGTCACCAGGCTCTGCTCCCTCACATGCTGTGTAAAATTAGGTGAGGACTGAACAGTTACCTTTAGGAAATTGAAAAATACACAACACGCCATTATAATGCTACTCTGCCCAGGGGCCCGAGTGGCCCCCATCGCCCTGCGCACCCCTCCACTGCCCCAGGCAGCCGGTAAGGGCTGGAGGATCCCCCCAACATGCCAGCTCAGACCGCGGACACCCCACCCAAGAAAATCGGGTAGCCTCGGCCTAACATGGATGAGCCCTGAACGATCCCGACCTACCTGTTGGAAAACACCCTGGGACTCCCGGGCAGCTCCGCACAGGGAAGCAAGCTCCCTGCCCAGCGCAGCCTCCCTCACCCCACCCCACCCCCCGCGCCCTCCTAGAAAAGCAGGGTGCTTCAAAGTAGGGAGGCAACGCTGCCCGACCCCTGACATTTATAAAGACAAATTTACAGAGCAAATGTTGAAAGCGCAGAGAGCCTAGGCACCTGATCTTTCGGCCAGACCCGCCGTAAGTGTCCCCCAAGAGCCGCGGAAGAGTCCCTGCGGCAGTCACGGGCACTGGTGACAACGAACGCTCCTGGGCCCCAGCTCCCCTCTTCCTCGGCAGCCAGGTGTGGCTGGCCCTAGAGCTCCCCATCCACCCCAACCCGGCTAGAATGCACCGGAGACAGCGCTGGACTCCGAAACCTTGCGTTCTAGCCTAGCTGCACACTAACTGTGTGACCTTAGGCAGGGCGCTCCCTCTCTGTTCCCTAGCTCCCTCCACCGGGAAGTTCGGGGCTGGGTTTCTGAGGTTTCTTCCAGCCCGGCCGCGCTGACCGCAGGCTCGGTCCTCGGGCCCCCGCCCGACCTTGCCAACAGGCTGCCCCCGCCGGCCCGCCCGAGCCCCGCCGCCGCGCAGTGCGCCTTACCTGGGCTTGGAGGCAGAGAACCAGCAAGTGCAACAGCCTGTGGGAGACAAAAGCGGGCGGGAGAGAGAGAGGGCGCGGGGTGAGCGGGGAGGGCGCGGTGGCGCGGGCCCGGCGGGGACGCGGGGGCGGCGGCCGTACTCACAGGC